>NC_090657.1:15451877-15711215 GCF_040937935.1 Hyperolius riggenbachi | reverse complement strand
TCTCCTGCCATACAGGTTTAGGTAAAAGGAACCTGAAGTAAGAGGAATGCGGAGGCTGCCATCATCATTCTCTAATAAACAATGCCAGTTGCCAGGCTTCTGTGCTGATGCTTTGCCTCTAATATGTAAAGTCCCTGGCCCAGAATGAGCTGCAGATCAGATGCTGTGACTCTGGTGTGTCTCCGCTCCCTGCATGTTTGTTGCAGGTGTGTGACTGACAAACTAAAACCTAAGGGCTCGTTTCCACTATTGCGGTGCAGAATCGCCTGGATTCCACCGCTGATGAAATCGCATGCGGATGCGATTCCCCATGCGTTTTTTGCCACGAATTCGCATAGGTGAGGGTATATGCGATTTTAACCATGTCACTGCCTGTGTGAATTTACCATTGGTACCTATGCGAATTCGCGGCAAAAAACGCATGGGAAAACCTTATGCAATTTCCCTATTAAATACATTGCATGCAATTCGCATGCATTCCACTCGCAGGCGAATTCTGTGGCTCTTTTGTGCGTTTTTTCACCGCCGAAAAAAACGCAACAGAACAACGCTACAGTGGAAACAGGCCCATCCACTTGCATTACATGTGCGAATCCGCATGCGTTGGACGCATGCGGATTCGCGATAGTGGAAACAAGCCTAAAGCTCAGCATGTCAGCCAGGCAACTGGAATTGTTTATAAGGGAATGAAGGTGGCAGCTTCTGTATTCCTCTCAATACAGGTTTCCTTTAAAGTGAACCTCCAGACTAAAAATCTACTCAGCAGCATTGAAAAGGCTTGGTGTCTTTAACAGTTTCACAGCATCAGAACTTTGTTTTTCTTACAGAAGCTTAATTTTTAGCTGCACAGAAGAAAACTGCCCGGGCATTTTCCCCTAATGCTGTGCAAAGCATGATGGGATTTCTGATGTTGTTGTTCTCGTTCTGCTGTTTTGGTGTAAAAACATTTTTTAAAAATTTTGAATTTGAGATTTGAAGCCTAGCGTGTGCAGCTGGGAGGGGTGATCAGGACACAGGACAGTTGGAACTGTGTCTCATGCTCCCTGTCACCTCCTTTCAACCAAAAGATGGCTGCCCCCATGAAAAAGTTGCCTGCCCCCATGATATCACAAACATTTGCTGTTTAAAACAGGGGGGGGGGGGGGGGGGGGGGAGTAAGAGATTATATTACCCATCTATTTTAACTAACATAACAAATGTAACTGAATGACAGTATGTTTGTTTAGGCTGAAGGTTCCCCTTTAAATAAATTCAAGATCGCCGTTTTAGAGGCGAACACCGAAAATACATTTGAATAATTTCAAGTCTGTAATATTAGGCATTGGAACATACTGATCTGAACATCTTGACATAAAAGATTGCAGTTTCTGGCTTCTGCCGTTGCTGACATCAGTGTTCGGCTGGCCTCTTACCTGAGCCTTTTGTAGTGCTCATTGGGGGCTGGCCATCTTGAAAATATTGTAACGAATGTGATAGCTGAACTGATCCTGGAAAAAGACTCCGGCCAGAATGCGATCATGTTTGGAGATGTTTGCCCAGGAGGTGCTCTTCATTGTCGTATTCTTGTACCGTATTCCTGCAAGACACATCGGGAGGACATGTCATGTTTATGGTCCTCTCAATGGAGACCTCTGTATAACAGACATTCAGCCACATAACATTAAGCTAGGCAACAACACTCAGGCCAAGCACCAGCTGCAAATGCCAATAAAGCTTTGCACATTAGGTTCAAGGTAGACAGAGGCGCCAGAAGTATAAAATCAAATAACATTTTTAAAACATGGAAGTGGCGGGGGTGGGCCCTTCTCCACCCAAAGGACACGATAAGGGTACGTGTTAGGTTATAACAAAATTATTTTTATTGATACACTCCACAAAAGTATTGCAACGCGTTTCATGGGCGTGACCCCGCTTGATCAGGCAGTGAAAGAAGGAGTATACAGCAGAGGTCGTCATACTCCAAGAAGAGCGCCTCTTCTTAGACTAGGCGTGAAACGCGTTGCAATACTTTGTGGATTGTATCACTAAAAATGATTGTGTTATAACCTAACACATACACTTATCGTGTCCTTTGGGGTGGAGAAGGGCCCACCCCCGCCACTTCCAGGTTTTAAAAATGTTATGTGATTTTATATTTCTGGCGCCTCTGTCTACCTTGATGATAAACTGGGCGGAAATCCTTGTATTTCTTCTGATCTACAGAGAGCGGCTTCTTAATCCTGAGTGGGGACAGGCTTGTTCTCCCCACCTGCCGATCAGTGGTTGCCTTAGCAGTAACCCTGGTTTGTGAGTATTACTTTACTTACTCCTCCTTTCTCCAACCATAACCAATACATACTGCACCATATTGGGCTCTCGGTGTCCTTGTTCTTTTTCTACCAGTACCTGCACATTAGGTTAACCACTTCTCTCCCTGTGCTACTTGTCACATGACTGTAGTACGCCGGTAACCGTTTATTCAACCCATAGGTGAGGAATGTGGTACTACCAGGGCCGCCATCAGAAATTTCTGGGCCCTATACTGAGCAAACCTATTGGGTCCCCTCACTCTGTCACTACACACCAATTTGCTAAAAAAAAAAAAAAAAAAAACACCTCACTCAGGTTCTCGCTCACTCAGGTTCTCGCTCAATCACCTCACTGCATTCAGTGTTCTCCCCTGAATTTTTTTTCCACCCGGGTGGCATGAAAAGGTAGCCGGCTGGGGTGAGATGAGAAATTGGAAGGCCGGAGCTTTTCTGAACAACTCCGCTTACAAGAGAGGAGATGGCGAGCCGTTGACAGTCGGGTGCTCACCAAAACTAGCCGGGTGGAGGACCCGGCTAAAAGAGCCTGGGGAGAACACTGCCATTGTAATATTTCAAATCACCAGAAGAAAAAAAGCCTGATGCACACCTATGATTCCTTGCTATACCAGAACATGGTTTAAACATTAGACAGTGCAACTTCCAGATGAAAAAAACAAACAAACTATACATTGTATCACGTGAAGAGTAGAGAATCCAGGAGCACACGTCATTCAACTCCAAACACCTTTAGTAATTCTTCACATAAAAGATCCTTATAGCAATCAACCAGTGAGTAAAAAAGCACAATACTTATCAGACTCAGGGCAGCAAAGTAGAGATGTGGAAGATGGTCGACGATCGTTTCGCCCCGAAGGCTTTCTCAAGATCATATGTTAACTCCAGCTACCTGTCCTCCTTTTATGCCTGGCTAGAGACACTCTCATCCTGTCACCACCCATCATACCAATTAGCACCAGGAACTGTATCAGATAATATACTTATCTCGCAATAAACATATATTTCACCTACTAGGGTGCATGGGGGGCTTCCCCAGGTCTGTGGGTGGGAGGGCGCCAGTCCACGAGTGGTCCCAGTATTGAAAAACTGCACAACAAAGTTCTGTTGGAACACACTCTGCTCTAAAAAGGCACGTTCCAACCACATCATTTCCGCCCTATGCGTATATACCAGGCTTTCTCAACCAGGGTTCCCTGAGTACTTTGCAGGGTTTTCTTGGCATTTCCCCCCACCGTGGGGGAATTATAATAGAGTACATTATAATAGGGGGTACTGTAAAAAATAAGCACTAAATTGGGGGTCAGAATAATAATGAGCATATTAATAAAAACACTAGGACAAGGAGACTGTATAATGAGTGGCAGTGTAATAGGGGCTAGTGAAATGAACAGCCTCACCTACATTTAAAAAACATTCCTCCTGCAAAATAAATGCAGGGCTTCCTTGAAATCAAAAAAGACAGGAATTACTTACGGTAATGTCTTTTCCAGAAGTCGAAAGGACAGCAACCCTGAGACTTGTCTCCTTCCACGCACACTGGACAAGAAGCTAGTTAAAAGATTTACATAATTGATTAGTCAGGGATTAGACAGGTATATAACATCATTATGAACAAAGAATGAGGATTGGCTATTGGGTGCATGAGAAAATATAAAACAGCTTTATTGAGTATCAAATCTAAAAACCTTCACATCATACAAATATTATATAATCTAGAGATATAAAACTATGGCTCAATTCCCTCAGGCATCGCCCAATGGAAAAAATAGAGGCTGCAGTCCTCAAAAAATCCCCATGTAGGAGTCCCACTCATAGGACCATGGAAAAAAGCAATACAAATGGATCAATGGATGTCCTGACGCTGGTGTGTTATTGCATATGACTCCAAAGGCAGTGTGGAACAGAACCTCCGTAAACAAATGGGCATTTGGTACCAAATCTTGGAGTAATCCAAAGCATGCAGCTGCAACAGTTTCCAAGCATAAATTGTGTAGATTTATCACATGCAATAGGGTGAAGTAAGCCAAACCAAGCTTCAAGCTTGGCAAGCAAAGATGTTAGTATGTATTAGCATCAGATGTCACGACAGGTCACAATTCATATAGTGTCCACAGTATGGATGCTGAAATATCCCCCAATCGCAGGCCTTTTTGCTGTCAGCATTTGAAAAGGCCGCGAGAGGCGGCGAAACATGTCAGGCAAACCTAGACAGCTTTAGCTCTCCCTGGCATCGCCCATACATCACCTTTGGAGCCACCTAACTTTCCATGGACACTATGGATCTCAGCAACAGGATGGTAACTATGGGACACCACCTCACATGTGCTTAAGCTGCTTGGCATTATCATCAGTATTGCTGCTTATGCTTGAACTGCTACGCTATCCATGCTTTTGCAATAA
Source organism: Hyperolius riggenbachi (assembly GCF_040937935.1). Lineage (NCBI taxonomy): Eukaryota > Metazoa > Chordata > Amphibia > Anura > Hyperoliidae > Hyperolius > Hyperolius riggenbachi. The sequence goes on along the minus strand of NC_090657.1, from coordinate 15,706,509 downwards.
ACCATCCAGGTGTCATGCTCTGCATCAAGCGGTTTTTTGTCCCTATTGTCCCTGCGATTGGGGGATATTTCAGCATCCATACTGTGGACACTATATGAATTGTGACCTGTCGTGACATCTGATGCTAATACATACTAACATCTTTGCTTGCCAAGCTTGAAGCTTGGTTTGGCTTACTTCACCCTATTGCATGTGATAAATCTACACAATTTATGCTTGGAAACTGTTGCAGCTGCATGCTTTGGATTACTCCAAGATTTGGTACCAAATGCCCATTTGTTTACGGAGGTTCTGTTCCACACTGCCTTTGGAGTCATATGCAATAACACACCAGCGTCAGGACATCCATTGATCCATTTGTATTGCTTTTTTCCATGGTCCTATGAGTGGGACTCCTACATGGGGATTTTTTGAGGACTGCAGCCTCTATTTTTTCCATTGGGCGATGCCTGAGGGAATTGAGCCATAGTTTTATATCTCTAGATTATATAATATTTGTATGATGTGAAGGTTTTTAGATTTGATACTCAATAAAGCTGTTTTATATTTTCTCATGCACCCAATAGCCAATCCTCATTCTTTGTTCATAATAATTTAATACTGTTGGCAGGATGCATGAGAACATTGTTATTGTAATCTAATGTGAAATTTATAGCCAATTGTTATCCCATTTGACCATTTCTTTCCCATTTTTGTGAGTTGTGTGGTATATAACATCATGTGCCCTTACCCCATCAGTAATAAAAAAAGACTTCACACAGAATGATGCTTCAAATCTTTTAATAACAAACATTCGGGTGGGTAGATAGGGTGCTGTCCTTTCGACTTCTGGAAAAGACATTACCGTAAGTAATTCCTGTCTTTCCCAGAACGTCTCAGGACAGCAACCCTGAGATGATATACAAGACTTTATTAGGGAGGGACCACCGCTTGCAACACTTTTCTGCCAAAAGACAAATCAGAACAAGATAATACATCAAGTTTATAATATTTAACAAACGTATTGTGGTTTGACCATGTGGCTGCCTTGCAGATTTGCTCAATTGTAGCTCCAGCCCTCTCTGCCCAGGAAGTAGCAACTGCTCTGGTTGAGTGTGCCTTAACTGAAGAAAGAAGTGATTTTCCTTGCTGAAAGTATGCTAATGCAATGGCCTGTTTGATCCATCTTGCTATGGTTGCTCTAGAGGCTTGATTGCCTCTGAATTTTCCAGCAAAGAGCACCAATAAAGCATTGGACTTCCTCCAAGGTTTAGAACGTTGTAGATATTCCAACACACATCTTCTAACATCTAAGCAGTGTAATTTCTCTTCTTTCTGGTTTGATGGATTCTTACAGAAGGATGGTAAGTAAATCTCCTGGGACCTGTGGAATTTAGAAACCACTTTAGGCAGGAAGGCTACATCTAGCCGGAGAGTAATTCTATCTTCGCTGATTATACAATAAGGCTCATTGATCGAAAGCGCCTGTAACTCCCCAATCCTTCTGGCTGATGTTATTGCCAAAAGAAAGGCTGTTTTTATCGTCAGGTGTTTATCTGAACTGTCCTCAATTGGTTCAAAGGGGGGTTCGCATAACCCTTGTAACACTGTATTAAGGTCCCATGCAGGTACTTTAGACCGAGCTATAGGTCGAAGTCTTTTCAGAGCTTTAAAGAAACGAATTACATATTGTTCTTCCGCCAACCTCCTTTCCAGGAAGACACTTAATGCCGAGACCTGACCCTTCAGGGTGCTAATGCTCAACCCCTTCTGGAAACCTTCTTGCAAGAACTCCAGTACTGATGTAGATCTTGATGTATCCACCGAATTCTGCAAACACCAGCTATTGTAGACTTTCCATACTTTATAATAGATCTGTCTGGTAACCTTCTTCCTACTTTGTATGAGTGTCTCTGATAGCTTATTAGAGAAACCTTTGCTCTTCAGTATTGCCCACTCAGGCTCCATGCAGAAAGCTGTAGAAGGTGTAAATTGGGATGACGAGCTGGGCCCTGGGTCAGCAGATCCTGATTGCTCGGTAGAAGGAGATAACTGGAAGCAGATCTCTGAAGTGGCGCAAACCACGGTCTTTTGGGCCAGTAAGGTACTATTAGGATAGCCTGAGCCTTGTCCTGACAAATCTTGTTCACCACCCTTGAAATCAGATGAAACGGAGGAAAAATGTACATCTTGTGGTGACTCCAACTGATTGAGAATGCGTCTATCTTCCAAGGCTTGTCCTGAGGATTCAGAGAACAAAACATAGGACATTTTGCATTTGCTCTTGTTGCAAAAAGATCTACTTGTGGAATTCCAAATAGCTCTGAGATCTGTAGAAACACTTGATTGTTCAGACTCCATTCGTCCTGTAACAGATGACGTCTGCTCAGGTAGTCCGCTAGACAATTCAAGGTTCCCTTTAAGTGCATCGCCCTTAGAGAATTTAGTTTGTTTTCGGCCCAGTGAAGGATCTTTGAGGCTTGGCACCACAAAGTCCTGCTCTTGGTTCCTCCCTGGCGGTTCAAATAAGCGACTACCGTCTTGTTGTCTGTCCGCACTGTTACATGGGAATGAAGAATCTGTGATTCGAAGGCCCGTAGAGCTTGCCCCACTGCTTGCAACTCCCTGTTGTTCGATGAACTTCTGCTCACTAGTGGTGATCACTGACCCTGTGCCAGAAGAGTATCCAAGTGGGCTCTCCATCCCCAAGAGCTCGCATCTGTCGTTATTATGACTTCTGTTGGAAGCTCCCATAGATTTCCTTTGGATAACCGTGTTGGTTCCAACCACCATAGCAGAGAGTGTTTTATGTTCCAAGGAATGGAGAATCTCTTGTCTAGGGAAGATAGCCGTTTGTCCCATTTGGAAAGGATCCAGGACTGTAGGGTCCTGGAGTGAAGCTGACCCCACTGCACTGCTGGAAAGGATGAAGTCAGTAACCCCAGTAATGCCATGGCTTTCCTTAATGATATAGTCTTGAATTTCTGAAAAGAAAGAACAGATTTCAGTAACACAGCAGATTTTCTTTCTGGTAGAAACAGTCTTTTACTGGAGGAAGAAATTTCAAACCCTAAAAATTCCATACATTGTTGAGGAATTACGGAAGATTTCCCCCAGTTAATCAACCACCCCAGGGATTGGAGGAAATTCAGTGCAAATTCAAGTTGAAGATTTACTGAGTTCACAGAGGGACTCCAAATAAGTAAATCATCTAGGTAGGCGATAATCTGGATAGAATTCAATCTTAGAGAAGCCAGTACTTCTGCCATAACTTTTGTAAACAACCAAGGGGCGGATGACAACCCAAAAGGGAGAGCGTTAAATTGAAAATGCCTTACCTCTCCCTAAAGATACACTGCAAACCTCAGGTACTGTTGCGACTCCAGATGTATGGGAAGATGGAGATATGCATCCCTTAGATCCAGTGAAGCCAGCCAGCAACTCCCTTGAAGCAGATTCAGAACTGAGCGAATATTGTCCATTCGAAATTTCCTGTATCTGACTGCTTTGTTTAATTTCCTTAAGTTTAGGATAAACCTGTAACTTCCCTGAGGTTTCTTTATTAAGAAGACCGGAGAGTAAAACCCCAGACCTTCTTGACATCTTGGGACCTGACGAATGACTCTTTTCTCCAGCAGAATATTCACTTCGCTTTCTAGAGCCTGTGCTTGACCTTGAGCTCTTGGAGACGGGGTGATGAAGAACTGATTTGGTGGGTGAGAGACAAATTCTATTCTGTATCCCTGAAGGATTATGTCCAATAGCCACTTGTTTTGAAACTTTGATTGCCATTCCTCGAAGAAGTGGGCTAACCTTCCGCCCACTGGAAGACTGGCGTCATTGTTTTGGAGGCTGTGTTGTAGAGGAGTATGAAGGATTACCCCTTGGACTTTGGGTCTTATTCGGTATCCACCTCCTTTTCTGTCCTCTATTTTCTGACTCTGTCTTCCCTTGCGGACGAAAGGACCGATTGACTCGAAAATTCCTTCTTTTCAGGGGAAAATTCTTTTTCTTATCAGCCGTTCTCTCTAATGTTTCCTCCAGCTTGGATCCAAACAACATATTGCCTTCACAGGGTAACCCACATAGCTTTGATTTGGAAGAGGTGTCCCCTTGCCAGGTCTTCACCCAGACTCCTCTCCTAGCCGAGTTGACCAAGGCCGTTGTCCTTGCTGTAAGCTGGACTGAATCATCTGCTGCATCAGAAAGATAATTAGAAGCATGCATAATCTTAGGAAATAAATTCAATATCTCTTCCCTGGGAACCCCTGAAGCAATTTGTGATTGTACATCTACCAACCACAGTTTTAGGGATCTAGCTACTGCTGTAGAAGCTATGGATGGTTTAAAGTTCAATGAAGCAGCTTCCCAAGCTCTTCTCAGGATATTATCGATCTTTTTATCAATCGGATCCCTCAGGCAACAAAAGTCCTCAAATTGAAGATCCGTTTTTCTGGAAACTTTAGACAAGGAGGGGTCCAGTTTTGGAGCAACACCCCAGTACTTTTGATCTTCAGAACTATATGGATATCTTTTGGACAGAGATTTAGGCCAAAACGCTCTTTTCTCTGGGACCTCCCACTCTCTTTGAATTAAATCTTTGAGAGTACCATGTACTGGAATAAAGGAAGTCTGAGGGTCTGCTAAAGTCTCATACATCTGATCTAGTGGTGTTAATGATTTCTTCTCTGTAGTAATCCCCATTGCTTTATGCATGTGTTCTAACAACTCCTTCATAAACTCAGTGGAAAAGGCAAATTTCTGCTCTTTAACACCTTTTTCCCCCGTCTGTTCAGATTCAGAAGACATTTCTTCAAATGAAGAGATCTCTAGTTCTCGCTCCGATTTATCTGATTCCTCAGCATCTTCCTCTAGTCTCCTCTTTTTTGCCTTTCCTTCCCTCTGGGGAGGAATCGGTACAGAAACAGGTTTAGGTAACTCAACCGGTGGAGCACTAGTAGATGCTGCAGCCATCAGCTCAGTATCAGCTTCAGGAGTAGTATTAACAGGATTACATCTCATTAACTCCATAGCAGAGGTTATCTCTGACTTAATCCATCCCCTTAAGTCTTTAAACATAGATGGAGATTCTTCCCTCACCACTTTTTCAGTACATGACTGGCATAGTAATTTATTTGAAGATGATGACAATTTCTCATGACATACTGCACACTTTTTCACTGACTTCTGAGTAGTTTTAGTTCCAGAAGATCCAGCTGATCTACTAGCTCTAGCGGATGTATCAGTTTTCACAGGGTTAGCAGGCTTGTCTGGTCTGTCCGTCCTGTCAGATCTAGAATCTGATTTGGCTTCCATAGTAATAGCTTCAGGCTGCAATAAAATACAGACAAAACCAGCCATCAGCCTGAGAACCCTTAAACAACAACTAATATGCCTCATATATGTTATATGATCATACCAGAGAGGGAATGGAGCGACACTCCACAGAGCCCTGGGAGGAAGATCCAGTGGCAGCCTCCATAGTCAGTCACCGATTCTGACTATGAAATTCATTTAAATAGGTTTTCCAGTCGAAAGAACTCCGCCCACAGCATACCCTAATGCACATACCTTTAATTGCCCCAATCAACGGTCTCTGCAGCAGCTCATCCCGGGCAGCCTCTGCTGATACCACGCTGCACCATGCTGCATACCGCCGCTGGAGCGCACGCCGGGCCAGGACCTTCCTGCTTCCGGCTTCCTGCCACGTGAGGCGCCAGTCACGTGACCCGCGGGCGGGACTTCCGCATACGCGCACTTCCGCATTCAGTCCGACGAGAGGGAGGCTATTGCGCGCAGCGTGTCCCCGCGCTAAAGCTACTAGTCAGCGCCTACCAAGGGGAACACACGAGCCACGGCTCCTGCAGAAAGCATGGGTGGCCAGACCTCCCTCCACCTAGAATCCTGCGTGGACAGGAAAAACAACTGATGGGGTAAGGGCACATGATGTTATATACCTGTCTAATCCCTGACTAATCAATTATGTAAATCTTTTAACTAGCTTCCTGTCCAGTGTGCGTGGAAGGAGACAAGTCTCAGGGTTGCTGTCCTGAGACGTTCTGGGAAAAATTGTTTGCAGGGGTTCCTTGAGATCCAAAAGTTATTTGCAGGGTTCCTCCAGGGTAAAAAGGTTGAGAAAGACTGGTATATAAGTACGCATGCGCAGGATCAATTTCCACGTTTATAGCGCATACGTGTATTTTTGTATGCGTGCGCACTGAAAGGCAATGCGGCCAATAGGTCGCAACAATCAATACTTAGGGGTGTACTGGTTAAGGGCTTTTTCTCTGACGCAGGAGACCAGGGTTTGAATCTCGGCTCCTCCTGTTCAGTAAGCCAGTAGGAGACCTTGGGCAAGACTCCCTAACACAGCTACTGCCTATAGAGCAAGTCCTAGTGAGTCTGCCAGGAGAAAAGCGCGATATAAATGTTCTGTATTTGTTTGTTTGTTTGATGCATGCAGACCAGGAATGGCGCCCAGGCAGAAAACAGGAAACAAATGTATCAGAACTGCGTATTCCAATAAGCACGCTCTTTATTGAGCCATTCACAAAGTAAAGCCGACAATTATTTCGGGGGCCTTGCACGGTCCCCCTTTATCAAGGCATGTGGGGCCTTGCAGGGGGACATCCTGCAAGGCACCCGAAACAATTGTCAGCTTTACTTTGTGAAAACTGATGGCTCAATAAAGCTCGTGCTTATTGGAATGCGGATTGCTGATACATTTGTTTGCTGTATCTTTTAGCTGCTTACCTAGGCCACAGGTGTCAGGCCCCCGGACTTTATCTGATGTGTGCCCAGCCACAACCTTTGGATTACAGGTAGAAAACAGGACACTAAGTCATACACATACACATAAAAGATACTCAAATTAACAAACAATATGAAAGTTGGCAAGGTTACATCATATCAATCATTTCATCAGCAAGCAGGAGTCGCATCAAAACCCCAGGATCGCAAAATCGCCTCAGTGGGAAAACCCCCCACCAACACAAGTGGGCTGCCATCACTGATCCCCACATTATATCCACATATTACAAACATATAAGGAAAACAAGACAATACTTTATGGAGAGAAGAAGGAGTGACAGGGGAGGAGCTGGGTAAAGGAAAGGAAAGGGAGCTATCACTTTGAGGGGGGGGGGGGGGGGGGGGGAGGGGTGCTGTACTCTGTATAGAAAGGTGGTAGTAGTGGGAGAAACTTAAAAAAAAAAAAAAAAGACTGATACAGAAACATACCCAGAAAATCACTCAGGACATTAATTAACCTTCCAGCAACGATCGCTGTGGGGCAGAGGACAAAAGTGAAAGGGTGGGACCAGTACAAAAATTCAAACTACAATTACCACCAGCTCAACCAAATCACTCAGTCGACTCCGACCCCCAGAAATCCAGACAGGGTAATCTCAACACAGACTCCCTTCCACCCCCCCCCCCCCCCCCCATCACCAACCATATTTCAATGGCACCCCCCACAACTGAACCAGGGACAGCCACTGAAAATGTTCATATCATTGTCTACCTAAAAGCTAGAAGGTGAGGAGGCAACAGGGCTCACCATGACAGAGCGGAACCCGAAAGGTAAACTAAACTTATACATTCTCACAAAAATACACCAAGTTCCACCGTGTCACTGAACTCCATAACCCCCAGCCCCCCCCCTCTCCAAACGCATAATCCATTTACTCTCAAATGGTAACAACTGTCTAAGATGTCTCCACCTCTTCCAGAGGGTCTCATCCTATCAATTCCCATAAAACTCAAGTAGTGCCTGTGTCACATGTGTATGTCTGCTAAAAGGAAGCTGTTACCTTGAGTTGCTAGCCTGGGGCAAGGAAATGGCTCATTAGGCCACCAGCCAGTCACCTTTGATCTGCTGTCTCAGATGTGATTGTCTGTGAAACTACATTTGTATTCAGTTCCTCTGGAAGTTGGACGTTGCTAATTGGATCTCCTGTAGGCCAGAATAGTACATTTTCATCTGAAGGTGAACGCTTGTGAACAATAGCGCAAAAACTGCTAAATTGACTTGCTAGCTTCGGGCAAGGAAATGGCTCAAGTCACCTTTGATCTGCTGTGTCAGCTAGACTGGCTGCAGACCACACCAGCCTGAGCCAGGAATTTACATATGACAGCTTTACTCAAAAAGTCTTTGATGTGTGTGCTAAAATACACTTTTACATGTGGAAGTTACATAGTTACATAGTTATTTTGGTTGAAAAAAGACATACGTCCATCGAGTCCAACCAGTAAATCTCTGGGAATTAAATTATGTCTGAAAATTTGATTAAAACTAGTTCCTCCCCTTCCCAATGAAGTTGCAGCCTCCAGGCATATCTCCCAGTATAAAAAGCAGGGCCAGATGCCTAAAAATTATCTTCTCCCGAAAGTAGATCATCGTTAGAGATGTCCCCGATCGAATTGGAAAATTTGTGTCTCTCCACGGTTGGACATTTGTGCTGGTAAAAGTTCAATTAACATTTATCCCATTTTATTTTTATGCAAATTGTCGTGTGTATCGTTGTAACATTTATCTTTGTAACTTTTTACTTTATTTTGTTATCTTTTGTATATATTATTTTCTGCATTGTTCCACTTTTTCTGGAATATTAAATCGTTATTTAATAAGTTCGACTTCTGCTGTACTAAACTAACACTCATAGCCTAGAAGGAGAGACTGCAGTGTAACTTGTATTACAAGTCAGTGCCTGATTGTGCCGTGCTACTGCACGATTGTACTGTGTGTGTGTGTGCGCGTGGCGTTGTCGTAATTGGCCTAAAGCGCAAAGCTGACCCGAATACGAAAACGCGGATTGCGTGCAGATTACTTGACAGCAGAGTGGAGGTGCCTAGCGGCGGAAGCAGTAGATTTGGGCGCATGAGACAAGTGGACAAAAAGGGCGCCCCATTCACTTCCATTATAAATATCGTTTAATGGGCGCTGAACAGGGAAAAAAAGGCGCCGGAGATTTTTAAGGATTTATAACGGCGCCCGGAGATTTTTAAGGATTTATAACTATGTTTGTGATGATTTAAGTTTACAAAATGAGCCCGTGACGAATAACGTTTATGAAGATACTAAATCACTATTTCTAAAACATTTCTAAAACATTATTATCCACCCCAAAAAATAATTTACATTTTTTTCTTTACATTTTTTATTTATTAATGTCTGTAAAACATTATTATCCATAGGGGGTTTTAGGTTTAGGCACCAACAGGGGGGTCTTAGGTTTAGGCACCAACTGGGGGGTCTTAGGTTTAGGCACCAACAGGGGGGTCTTAGGTTTAGGCACCAACTGGGGCGTCTTAGGTTTAGGCACCAACAGGGGGGTCTTAGGTTTAGGCACAAACAGGGGGGTCTTAGGTTTAGGCACCAACTGGGGAGTCTTAGGTTTAGGCACCAACTGGGGAGTCTTAGGTTTAGGCACCAACTGGGGGGTCTTAGGTTTAGGCACCAACAGGGGGGTCTTAGGTTTAGGCACCAAAAGGGGGTCTAGGGGTTAGGGATAGGTACAGGGAGGGTTTTTAATAAACGTAAATATAAGTTTCACTTTACAAATAGGGAAGATTAACGTTTTAAGAATTGCCGATCTCATACACATTATTTAGTGATTTATAAATTCTTAAAACACTATTTATAAACGAAATTCTACACAATATTTCTATAAACGATATTTTCCATTTATCGTTTATACCACGCGCCCTTTTTTCCCGACGCCCTTTTCGTACGTACGCCCTAGCGGCAGCTAGTGATGGCAGTGAGAAGTGTTCTGAGGGGTCACAGCCTTGTTTTAGCTTGAATAAGGCTGCTCCCCGCTTGATCTGGTCAAACCCACAGACACATAAAAAGAAAAGTACCCAATAACTACAGCACCAAACCACTCCTAATAATAATCAAAGATCATACAAAACTTTATTGGTAAACAGGCAAATTTTTAAAAACAATTTAAAAATCACCAAAGGTGATGGCAGCGGTGTACAAAATACTACAGTATAATAATACAATAATCACAATACCTCACAACCACCTCTAAATATCATATCAGTACAAAAATAGGTAAGCCAAAGTAGCGCATGAATAAACAAATAAATAAATAAATAATTATGAAGTGCATGATCGTAATACAGTGGAAATGTGCATAAAGGGCACAATGCCAGATAAGACCAAATAGGGGGTCTAAAAAGGATAATTGTCCAATAGGATCATAACAATAAGAAAAATAAAGTGCTACAAGGGATACCCAAAAGGTCTCCAGTGAAACAATTGAAGTGTCCAATAGGACCACAAAGGACGTTTAGACAACAAGAAACCATGCACAAGGTAGAGGAATAAAAAGTGCAAGACTTACAAAGCAGAGGAGGGAGGAAAAAGTATCACCGCTGCACGCCTAAATGCATCGTGCATCGCAGGCCTCCTCCTGAAGCGGGTAGAGCCCACGCGATGCATTTAGGCGTGCAGCGGTGATACTTTTTCCTCCCTCCTCTGCTTTGTAAGTCTTGCGCTTTTTATTCCTCTACCTTGTGCATGGTTTCTTGTTGTCTAAACGTCCTTTGTGGTCCTATTGGAGACTTAAATTGTTTCACTGGAGGCCTTTTGGGTCTCCCTTGTAGCACTTTATTTTTCTTATTGTTATGATCCTATTGGACAATTATCCTTTTTAGACCCCCTATTTGGTCTTATCTGGCATTGTGCCCTTTATGCACATTTCCACTGTATTACGATCATGCACTTCATAATTATTTATTTATTTGTTTATTCATGCGCTCCTTTGGCTTACCTATTTTTGTACTGATATGATATTTAGAGGTGGTTGTGAGGTATTGTGATTATTGTATTATTATAGTATTTTGTACACCGCTGCCATCACCTTTGGTGATTTTTAAATTGTTTTTAAAAATGTGTCTGTTTACCAATAAAGTTTTGTATGATCTTTGATTATTATTAGGAGTGGTTTGGTGCTGTAGTTATTGGGTACTTTTCTTTTTATGTGTCTGCATTCCTCCATTGCCCAATTAGCACATTCCCCTTAGTTTATTTATCCTTAATTATGATGGATGGTGCTTGTCCATAATTGTTGTTTGAAATAACCCTGGTCAAACCCGCAGTCGGGAACCGTATCTGCAGGCTTGCTGCTGGGCCGGTTCCTGACAAACATGTACAATTCTAACATGGTCAATCAATCTTTTGGATTCCTTACCACTATCAATTGATTTATAGTGTTCATGACATCTTTCCCGCATAAGTCTAGTGGTTTTACCAATATATAAGAAATCACATGGGCAACTTACTCCATAAACCACATTGTCTGTTCTGCAGTTGAAAAAATGATTGATCCTGTATTTTTTAGCCATATGCACAAATTATTTTCCCGTTTTCACAAAGTCACATTGTGGACACGTACCGCATCTAAAGTTCTTAACCATTCTTGACCAATTTAACCAAGTCCGTGTACTACAAGATTTAAATTCACTCCTGACCAAAATTTCTTTTAGATTGTTACACGTACGAAAGGAAATACATGGAGGTTCCTCACATTTCAACTTCGTTACGTGTAATTGACTCTGCAATCATGTCACTGTAAGGCTTGGTGGTGTATTCTCCACAGTCAGCATGCAACGCATGAGCTGGCGTGGAGGAGGTACACACACTAGCACAAGGAAACAGGCTATCCCTAGTATAGTGGAGGGGAGGACTGACTCCAATAGGAGATTGTGGCGCACAGAGCCGGTGCAGATCTGACAGCCACAAACAATGCTTTCGTTATAACGTCTCAGCGCAAAGTAGCGCTGAGCGCATAAACCAGAACTGAGGCGATCAGGACAGGTAGACAGAATGAACGCTTGCTAGCTAGCGGCTACTTAGCGACAGCAAGCGTCCAAAACCAGACAGACTGGAATGAGGCAGCCAATGCGATGCGGCGATGGCGTGCCTCACAAAGACAGGACAGGATAGTCAGAAAATAGCAGGATTAAGATAGATGAACGTAACACAGATAAATATACAATAAGTATGTTTTCCTAGCGTATTACAATTACAGCAATCAATGAAACTATTTGTAACGTCTGACTAACATATGTATATATCGGCAATGAACCGATATATGACATAAGCAGGAACGCTGACTAGGAATGGAGTAACACAGGGAACAGGACTCAGAAGGATTCGCTATCTCTTCGCGGAGATGAACGCAATCCACAAACGGTAACAGGACAGGATTCAGAAGGATTCGTTATCTCCTCGCAGAGATGAACGCAATCCACAAACGGTAACAGAACAGGATTCAGAAGGATTCGTTATCTCTTCGCAGAGATGAACGCAATCCACAAACGGTAACAGGACAGGATTCAGAAGGATTCGTTATCTCCTCGCTGAGATGAACGCAATCCACAAACGGTAACAGAACAGGATTCAGAAGGATTCGTTATCTCTTCGCAGAGATGAACGCAATCCACAAACAGAACCAGGAGCAGGGTAACTACCTCAGCACGGGTGGTCACGGTACGCGCAACCTACCAAAACGTGCTGGAAAGCTGACTAACTGCACACAGGATATAAACAGTTCGTGTACGTATACATCAGCGACACTGATGTATTAACGTAACACAAATACAAGGAAAATAATAAACGTGCTGGTATGCATATATATTGGCAATGAACCAATATATGATGCAAAGACCAGCAAAGTATCTTTATAACAAGAAACACGATCGGGGGCTAAAGCGACAGCAAGACAGGCTTAAGCTGAAGCTATGAAAACCCAAGGAAACCCTGCAGGAAGCAGATCTTTATACTGAGGTCATCCAATGGGAGCAGACATGCAGATTCCCACACAGGTGAATGATAATCAGTCACAAGCTGACAGCAGGGAAAGACAGACAAAGCTATGCAGCTTGCATGGAAATAGATCAGAACTGCCTGAGCTGCAGCACTACTACTTCCAGTAATAGCTGCTGCAGCAGCGATCATTACAGTCACCCATTGGAGAATGTGTGAAGTGCATATGGAAACCTCCTCTCTGTTTCCTCACCCTGGGTACCAGTAATTCCCTTCTATCTGTCTTAGTTGCTCTTTCATTGCTAGAATGAGAGTGTTTTTCCTTTTTAACCACGTCTGCTGAATCTTCCCTTGACCTCAAACATTTGCTGTTTGCTTTTGTCAATATCCGTATTATTCCTTCTTACCCTTATCATTTGACTATAAGGCAAGCTGTCTTTAAATTTTTCATTATGATAGCTCTCAGCATGGAGAGCCATGTCCGATGCTGTACATTTTTCACATGTTTAAGTGACTATCCTGTTGTCCTCAATATTTATCAATAGATCAAGACATTCTAGGGACTGCCCATCCCATGTTGATGTCAAATGCAAATTAATATCGTTCTGTTTCAACTGTCCAACCCAATTTTCAAATTCCACTCTCTCCTGACCACACAATTAGAATATCATCAATATATCTTGCCCAGAGGTTCTCTCATTACCCCCAACAAACACACACAAACATACTTAACCACCCTGGCGTTCTATTAAGATCGCCAGGGAGGCTGCGGGAGTTTTTTTTTTTTAATAAAAAAAAAACTATTTCATGCAGCCAACTGAAAGTTGGCTGCATGAAAGCCCACTAGGCTGCATGAAAGCCCACTAGAGGGCACTCCGGAGGCGATCTTCTGATCGCCTCCGGCGGCCAGAAATAACACAGAAGGCCGCAATGAGCGGCCTTCCGTGTTTCGCTTACCTCGTCGCCATGGCGACGAGCGGAGTGACGTCATGGACGTCAGCCGACGTCCTGACGTCAGCCGCCTCCGATTCCAGCCCTTAGCGCTGGCCGGAACTTTTTGTTCCAGCTACGCTGGGCTCAGGCGGCTGGGGGGACCCTCTTTCGCCGCTGCATGCGGCGGATCGCCGCACTGTAGCGGCGATTAGGCAGCACACGCGGCTGGCAAAGTGCCAGCTGCGTGTGCTGCTTTTTATTTGAGCCAAATCGGCCCAGCAGGGCCTGAGCGGCAGGCTCCGGCGGTACTGGACGAGCTGAGCTCGTCCAGACCGCTCAGCTGGTTAAGGGTAGAGTCTACTGGCAGGCAGGCTGTAATAACTAGCTTTCACAGGGTGTCGATGTGGCTGCCTGACACATGTGTGAGTATACAGGCAGAAGCCACCTGACTAGTCCCCTTGTGCCTCTTAGTCTGTCCCTGCTGTTTGTGTGCCCTCTTTGGGTTCAATTCAAGCCCGTGTCACTTGCATTTGCTGCCATACGGTTAACTGTCTCATATGGCCGCAACTGCAGGCAACAGAGTCTTCAATAAACCTGGGGAGTATACACATAGCAGGAGTTTGCTAAGTGTGTTCAAGCAGCATTGAGTAAGGGGTAACGAGCAGCACCGAGAGCGGAAAGGGGTGACAAGTGGCAATAAAAGCAGGAACGGGGGGACTAGTGACCTTACTCAATGCCAGAAGAGGCCACGAGTATTGGAGACAGCAGAAAGGACAACGAGCAGCGACTAAGCAGGAAGGGGTGATGAGCGGCTGACAGTAGAGAAGGTGATGAGCTGCGTCAACAGCTGGAAGGGTTAAGCAGCAGAAAACAAGGATGGAGGAGAAAGGAGGCGACAACAGCGGGAAGGGGTGCGTCGTAAATTGCTTGTGTGTTCACCAGGGCCGGATTACCGACCAGGCAACAAAAGCAGTCACTTGGGGCCCCATTCAGAGTCAAAGGGGCCTCATCAGCAGCACATAAACCAGCTCTCACCATCCTGTCAGCGGTGGCTGGATGGTATAATGGTTAAAGGGACTCTGAGCAGTGCAGTAACTATGGAAAGATGCATATCACTCTCTTTCTCCTCTTTCCAATGATATATAAACGGCTGCCCTATGCCTTTTAGTTTTCGCTATTTTTGCGATCAAAATCGCGGCCACAGGATGACTTTTCTCCAAAGTCGGCAGCGCGATTCAGCACAATGCAATGAAATATAAGGAACCCAGGGGGATATAATTACAAACATCATGCTGGTAGGTGTGAAGATGTAATTAATTAGTTGTGGGTATGCTTAAAGGCATACCCACAGGCACTGCTCGGAGTCCCTTTAAGGGCTCTGCCTCTGACACAGGAGACCAGGGTTCGAATCTCGTCTCTGCCTGTTCAGTAAGCCAGCACCTATTCAGTAGGAGACCTTAGGCAAGTCTCTCTAACACTGCTACTGCCTATAGGGTGCGTCCTAGTGGCTGCAGCTCTGGCTTTGAGTCCGCCAGGAGAAAAGCGCGATATAATTGTTATTTTTCTTGTCTTGTCAAATGATGCCGTGCGCTGCTGATTGTCTTCAGAGCCAGGCTCTCCTCCTAGGTCCCCCTCCTGCTACTGTGCGCTCTGCCGCTGCCCACTCCGCCCTCCCTTCCCACAGAGAACCACAGCTGCAGCAAGAATGATAGCAGCAGATGGCAAACGCTGACTCACCTATCCATGATCCAAGCGATAGAGATCCCGTCATCTGAAACCCATCTGTCTCTTCTACAGTGCAGCCGCTCGCTCTGAACTTCCTGATTCTCAGATCAGACATGAAGTAGGAAGTAGTAATAGTAGTAGTAACAGAGCGGCAGCACTCTAGAGGAGACAGATGGGCTCCGGATGACGGGACCTCTATTGCTTGGATCGCAATTGGTGAATGTGAGTCATCTGGCGCTGTAACTCTCCCCCCCTGCGGCTGCCTTCTCTGCTGGACTATCGTATTCACTGGGATGGAGGCTGCATGGTGGCTGTCTAGTTTGGGTGGAAATCGGTTGTTCGGTGGTGGGGGTGGTTATGTAATTCTGTCTGGGGAACGGCTTCCGGTTTGGCGGTGTCCAGAGCTCTCTGCTATTGCCAGGCTGGAGATGCAGGGGGAAAGTGCTGCTGCTGTGATATCTGTCTGGCGCCCTCTTCACAGGGGTGCCCCAGCCCCTGAGTGCAAATGTCCCAGCCATTCATCTCTCACTCTGCATTTTGCCGCTGCTATTCCCTGCATTGTGCACCCACAGAGGAAAGCGGGCTGTTGCCCATAGCAACCAGTAGCTCGGCTGCCCCGGTGTGTGTGGCATGTTGCTGTGCAGCTGCATCTTCTGATTCTATTACGACATGATGGGGGCCCAAATCAGTTACTTTGCTTAGGGCCCCATTTAGCCTTAATCCGGCTCTGGTGTTCACGCAATCCCTCCTGGCCTGTCTGCGTACCCAATTCCAGCTACTCCAGTACACTGATTGTATCCACGAGATTGGATGGTCTGTGTGCCCTGAGCAGATTGGTAGGCACTAAGTGTCTGGCCAGTAGGGGACTTGTGACACATACACACCCTCTATGATGAGGGGGGGGGGGGGGGGGGGAGAAGCATGAGATGAATGTCTCCACTTTGGAACCAACAATAGCATCAGCCAAAATTTACACTACAGAGAAAAACAGAATGCAGGAACACAACATCAGGACAAATGAAATCTAGAATATGATGTGCACTGCAGACTGTGGTAATCAAATTCTATTTCAGGCAGAGAGTATACTAATGTGGCCTGTACAATACAGGGTGTCCCAGGCCATTGCCTGGATGGATGGTGGCCAAAGACAGCCCTCTATATAACACTAACATCTTCAGTAACAGCGTTGAGATTTAATCCTGGAATTTACTGTATGCTGCTTTCTCTTTAGTACTGACTGCCTAGGAGTCTTCGATTCACTGCTTAAAGAGAAATCCGACTAAGGGTGGCCATACATGGTACAATTTTTTCATACAATCTTACCATTTCTATGTAGTATAAGGGTAAATTAAGTGAATATACTGAAAGGATAATTTAGGAAGTTCCCTTGTATTACATAGAAATGGTAAGATTGTATGAAAAAATTGTACCATGTATGGCCACCATAAGAATTGAACTTTATCCCAATCAGTAGCTGATACCCCTTTTACATGAGAAATCTATTCCTTTTCACAAACAGACCATCAGGGGGCGCTGTATGGCTGATATTGTGGTAAAACTCCTCCCACAAGAAACAAGAAAAGTACGTACTCCTGGCAGTTTCCTGTCTGTGAACCTTGCTGCATTGTGGGAAATAGCTGTTTACAACTGCCAAAAAACCATGCAGCAGCTACATCACTTGCCAACAGTAAAATGTTCACTGGAGTTCCTCTTTAACTAATAAGCTTAGTGATGAGCATAATAACCTAATTACGATTACGCAAAATTTTGCGTAATTCTGATTATAGCCATAATTGAAAAATCATAATTTCACGAAATTATGCGAAATTTCATGTTTATGCGGAAATTTGTAATTACAATTGTTTTTCATAATTACAATTGTTTTCGTAACCGAAACCATCGGAATTTCATGCTTAACGTGGAAATTAAGCCGTTCTCGAAACTTTTAATCCAGTCCAGAGCCTTCTGATACATTTAAAGCGACAACACGTGCAGGGACCTTTGCATTATCAGATATTGCAAGGCCCAAAACCAAGTGTCTCAGCATGCATGACCACTAAGTGCATCTTGATAAAGAGCACCTGTCTTAGAAGTGGCTGCAGGTCAAGCCTCCTGATACATTTAAAGTGACAGCACGTGCAGGGACCTTTGCATTACCAGTAATTACAATCGATGATTGACTTTCTTGAGTTCAGTAATTACTTAAATTTGCATAGTTACTATTAAAAAACGAAATTATGTCCATTTTCGCAATTAAAAGAACGTTTCAATAGAAAACATGCAATTGCGAAATTTCGCGTTTAATACGAATTTGCACTGAAACGCAAAATTACATGACGGAAACTTCGCTTACGGAATTCCGAATTACTGTTTATATAGCAATTCCGAAATTACGAATTAGCGGTGTACTGGCAAAATTTGCGTCCGTAATTACGGAAACATGAAATTACACAAATTTCGGCTCAACGCTAAATAAGCTGCATAAGGCTTAAGCCCTAGCTACTTACTGCCCATACCTAGATGAATCTAGTTATCAGAAGCAGTCTTTGACACTCCAATCAGGCAGGTTCAAGAACACAGTTGGATTGCTGTGTTTGTCATACATAAAACAAGGATAAGAGAGCAGAAGTAAGGTTTGCTAAAAATTTCCAAAATGCATAAAGCTTACCTTTAAAGAGCATTTGCGAAAGATACAGAGATTGTAGGTTGTGGCTGAAGTTTCCGAGAGGCGGATGAACAGTACCCTTTTCTCCCTGGGTAATAATGGGAGGGCTGTAATAACAGAGCAGGAGATTTGGGCACAGCCGGCACCACCATAGGCCGTAATAGGCCGTAATAGGAATTATGGCACACTGTGAGTAACTTCGGCGCCGTCAGAAGGCGGAGCTGAAGTTACATTTAAAGACTGAAGCCTAATAAAATCCTTGTTTTTACCTTCTAGTTATGTTTAGCAATATCAGGAGTCCAGAAATGCTGGACTCTCGCGGCTGAACGAGCACTTTATACCCCCAAAAAGGGGGAGCACTTCCTGTAAGAGGCAGAGCTCAGCGCTGTAGCTCTGCCTCTACTAGAGTAAATCTGCGCTGAACGCCACCTCCCCCCGCCCGCTCTCAATCTTCTTTCACAGAGAGGGGCGGGGAGAGGCGGAGATCCGCGCGCAGATTGACTCCAGTAGAGGCAGAGCTACAGCTCTGCCTCCCTGGGCAGCAAAATTCACGACCTAGAAAGTCGTGGATTTTTGCCCCTGGATTTAGGGGGTATAAAGCCCTCGTTCAGCCGTGGGAATGCAGCGTTTCAGGACTCCTAATATTGCTGGTATCTAGAAGGTAAAAACAAGGATTTTATTAGGCTTCAGTCTATTTAAAACACTATAATTCGGCCTAAAGCAATAGCTGGAAGCCGAATTATCATTCCCCACTATCCACGTGGATCTAAAGGGGGAATAGTAATTAACGCCGCCGGGACTTGTGCAGCAGCAGGTTAAGCCATATACCAGCTGTATCCTGCGCCCAAGTCTCCCGGCAGCAAATTCATATGTATGCTAATAATGTACCAAAGTACCAGCCACTGGAGCTCCCATTATGCACCAATCACCACCCAGTATGGAATCTCTATAGCTCCCCTCCACCATTCTCGTGAGACTCTAGCTGCACACACCTGTCATTTGGGGGCTCTGTGTTATCCTCTGCATGATCTCTCTGGCGGATGTGGGCGTCGTCGTGTAGCCAATGGAAAAATTACTCTTCCTAAATTCATCCAATCTTCCGAGACTCTGAGAGGGCTCCATTACACTGGATGGCGAGTTCTGACCAGCAGCAGCAACAAGGAACATGAGAAAGACGAAGGCCAAATGTTGCAGCAATTCCTGTGAATGTGGAGAGAGAATAAAATTTGTGATGCTGAATTCATTGTACCAACATGGACTGATTATTTACAGGTATACCCAGTTACTACTTCCTCTCGCTAAATGAGTGCTATCACCTACGTAAGCTCTGAAGAGTAAGAAAGAGACATACCAATCAAAAAGAATAAGGAGAAGCAATCATCATCAGCTATTTGCTCACTTCAAGTCCACGTCTAAAACGTCTGACAAAAGCCCAGAAATTATCAGCAATCTGTTCAGCCCAAATCCACATCCAAAGAGTCTGACAAAAGCTCAGAAGTCATCAGCAATTTACTCAACCCAAATCAACATCCAAAGAGTCTGACAAGAGCCCAACCATCATAAGCAATCTGCTCAACCCATATCCACATTCAAATAGTTTGGCAAGAGTCCAAAAGTCCTCAGTATCTGACTTACCTCAAGCCCACATTCAAAGAGTCTGACAAGAGCCCAGATTGCATCCACCATAACCAATAGTAAACAGGACTACGCGGATGAATGAAGAAATGTCAGGAAAGTCATAAAGTGCTGCCATATACCGCAAAGAGACTACAAAATAGGGTATTCAGGAACGGAGAAGCAGAGGCTGGCACTGCTATTACAACAATTTAGTTGGAAGAAAATGCACTTACAGCAAGTCTGGCGGTATGTGGGTGGCAGGACAGAAGACCCCAGAACAAACGTTTTGCACCGCTGGCGCTTGTTCACCAACCAGCTCTAACTACAAACTAGCCTCATGCCTGGAAAATCTCCAAACCCCTAATGAGAGGCAAGTCTTGATTCTCTACAGGCTGGGTACCCATAACCTGTGAATTGTTTCTGGATGACACAAACAGGCAGGAAAATCTAGGCAGAAAAGCTCATGGCAGTACACTGACGAGAGAACCCAGGAGAATTAGAATGAGACACACTTCCTGCTGCATGGCACCAAGAACAAGACTGGGTTAGCATATCAGTAACCACTAGATATGCCAACTTAGAAATTCACCTGTCCTTATTCAGGCCTGCAAGCTCAGGTGAGACAACAATCCAAAGTTATTCCACTGCGCTCAGCGAGGTAGTGACATCAAAAGTACTTGTTAAGCAACCAATGAGTGCTGCTCCTTGTTTACTTTGGGATTGTAGTAAACAGTGCTGGTAAAAAACAGAGAAAAGAAAAGAAGAGGAGCGCTCTCTGGTGCATTAACTTTTTAAATTTTGCTTCTTGCACAAGGATAATAAATAAAACTCTGACGAAGGCGTGGAACGCCGAAACGCGTCATGACGTCCTAGGCGCAGGGCAGCTGCCGCATACTCCTGTGTACCAAATCCCGCTGGCGTGTTCGGATCTTTCAGATCACCATTACTACTGGCCATAGTGTGGAAGCGACCAGATCGGCGGCATAACATCTTGGACACGGTGATATAAAACATTGTGATGAGCTTTTAATCCTATTTGAACATTGTGAGTTTTATTTATTATCCTTGTGCAAGAAGCTCAGGTGAGATCCTGGGAAGCTAGCACTACAAAAAAAATACATTGATGAAAAAGTTGTCACAAATCTATTGCTGGAAATACACTGAGTTTTTCTGGAAGATAGATGGCTTGCGAGATAATTTCCAACAATTCCGATCTGATTTCGATCGTTTTCCTGAAAGATTTTCTCATAGAAGTGAATGGAAATCAATTGGAAAATTGTTCTGAAAATTGGTTGGACAGTAAATCTTCTGAAAAATCTCATTGTGTAGTTATATATAAGTTATAGCATAACAGTTATTCATAACTAAGTGGAGAAGGTAAAGATCAAAAGAAAAATTAAAATATAAATTAGAAACCATATTCACTTACCTCCTGCAAAGTTTATGCTAATCGAATGTGCTAAGACACAAGTAAAAAGATAGTTTAATCTAATACTAAACCCGCATATTTCATGGGTGTAATCAACTTCTTCAGGTATACAGCGCAGGTTGCAAGAACCTGGGGCGTCTCCATGTGACAATCGCTCTTGGCTCTCACAACTGACACCATAAACTTAAAGAAACAAGTTCACCACACAAAATGCATGTTTTGGGGTCCTCCTCCAGTTAGTTGTGACTGCTGCTGGACATAGCTTGTGACTGCTGTTGAACACAGAGTTCTTCCTAAAAAAAGTGCACGGTTCCAGAAGCTGTTTACTTGGACACCTGGAGAACTTCACCTGTCACTAATGATCACAGCTGGAAGTCCAGACCAAGGACAATTTTGCTTTCATAAAACAGAAGGTATTTGCAAGTACTAAACTTACAACTCAGCAGTACTTTATAATATAGACGAGAGTCTGGAAAACACCACCTGTTACTAATTACCACAGATGTGCCACCACCTGAAAGTCAGGAATGCTTAATATGTCATTAATATTAATAACCACAGTGCTCATACATGGAAGCTTGGGGAATACAGTTTAATAAGAACAGACAGTCCAAGCCGGGGTGAGGTATGGGTACCTACCAGAAGAGTGTGCCATTTTCTTCGCCATTTCAGCAGCAAATTCTTCCAGAATAGAGCAAAAATCTGATGGCACAGATTTGGTTCCCACGCAGACCCTCTGCACATCTAGAAATAGAAAACACACAAGGAAGCAGTATACATAAGGAAGCACAGTCTCCAGAATATGTAAGGGACTCATGAAATATGGTTTCTGGTGGACCAACTTTAGTATAGTTTTCTCCTCCAACACAATGAACCAGATATCTCGAATACTGTTTTTTTTTAAATGTTATTATTTCTCCTGTACTTTATCTCCATCCAGATGTAACACTCCATGTCCCAATCTTTCACTTTATTGTTGTAATACTTCTTCCATTCCACTGTCACCCTCCATATCTCACACTCTGCTACTTCTGCCACTTCCTAGATCTGTCTTGTCTGCTCTCCCCCTCCAGATCACACAGTCCCTTCTACACCTCTCACACCCTATAGATTCCACACTTTTTCCATCCCCTTCTAGATCTCACACCAAATCTCCTGCCTCATACTCCATACCCCGATCTGTAACTCTCCTAATTACATATGTCATCACATACTCCATCTCCATGTAGCTCTCAATCTCTATTTCCTAATCATCTTCTAGATTTTGCACTCTGGGCCCTTTCACACTGTGTCTGGGGTGCTGCGTAAATACTACACACAGTTGATGCACAACGGACATGCAGAACATTTCTGTGCTTTCCTATGGGCTCTTTCATACATCTGCTGTGCTTGTGTCAGGTACATAGCCACCTTCCACCTGCTGCTGGCTGTATTCCTATGAGCTGTGATGGACTTTCATTGCCCACTAGCAGGTGGTCTTCTCTAGGCTTTAGACTAGAGGCTCATTTCCACTATAGCGAATCCGCATGCGGGCACTGCATGCGGATTCGCATACTCCATGTTAGTGGATGGGGCTGTTTCCACGTGTGCGGCGGCGGCAGCGTTTTTCGGTGCGGGAAAAATCTGCACGACAGGGTCGTCAGATTTCGCGTGCGGCAGGAATGCGGGCGAATCGCCGCTAATGCATTCAATAGGGAAATCGCATGCGGCTTTGTCATGCGGATTTCCCCGCGATTTCGCATGAAAGGCAATGGAACTTTACACAGGCAGTGACATGGTTAAATTCGCCTGGCTCCTTGCCATGCGAAATCGCATGCGAAATCGCAGGTAAATCCGCATGGGGAAACGCAGCCGCATGCGATTTCTTCAGCGGTGGAATCCAGGCGATTCCGCACCGCTACAGTGGAAACGAGCCCTAAACCTGTTATTCTTTGAGTCACCTGCGGGTAGTGTTTAACCACTTGCCGACCGCCCACAGCCCATGGGCGGCGGCAAAGTGGATGCCTTAAGGACCGCAATACGCCTTAGGGCGTTGCGTCCTTTTCCTATGCCGGGGGAGCGATCGCGTCATTGATGACGCGCGCTTCCCCCGGCAACTGGCTCCGCCCACCCGCCGTAACATCCCGCCGGCCATACGGAAGCGCCGGCGGGATGTTAACCCCGCGATCGCCGCTACAAAGTGTATAATACACTTTGTAATGTATACAAAGTGTATTATACAGGCTGCCTCCTGCCCTGGTGGTCCCAGTGTCCGAGGGACCACCAGGGCAGGCTGCAGCCACCCTAGTCTGCACCCAAACACACTGATCTGCCCCCCCCGCCCACTGATCGCCCACAGCACCCCTCAGACCCCCCCTGCCCACCCCCCAGACCCCTGTTTGCACCCAATCACCCCCCTAATAACCCATCAATCACTCCCTGTCACTATCTGTCAACGCTATTTTTTTTTTATCCCCCCCCTGCCCCCTCCTGATCACCCCCCCACCCCTCAGATTCTCCCCAGGACCCCCCCAGACCCCCCCCCCTGTGTATGTATGCATCTATCCCCCCTGATAACCTGTCAATCACCTGTCAATCACCCATCAATCACCCCCTGTCATTGCCACCCAACAATCGGCCCCTAACCTGCCCCTTGCGGGCAATCTGATCACCCACCCACACCAATAGATCGCCCGCAGATCCGATATCAGATCACCTCCCAAATCCATTGTTTACATCTATTCTCTCCTCTAAACACCCACTAATTACCCATCAATCACCCATCAATCACCCCCTATCACCACCTGTCACTTTTACCTATCAGATCAGACCCTAATCTGCCCCTTGCGGGCACCCAATCACCCGCCAACACGCTCAGATTGCCCTCTGACCCCCCCTTATCAATTCGCCAGTGCATTAATTACATCTGTTCTTCCCTGTAATAACCCACTGATCACCTGTCAATCACCTATCACCCATCAATCACCCCCTGTCACTGCCACCCATCAATCAGCCCCTAACCTGCCCCTTGCGGGCAATCTGATCACTCACCCACACCAATAGATCGCCCGCAGATCCGACATCAGATCACCTCCCAAATCCATTGTTTACATCTATTCTCTCCTCTAAACACCCACTAATCACCCATCAATCACCCCCTATCACCACCTGTCACTGTTACCTATCAGATCAGACCCTAATCTGCCCCTTGCGGGCACCCAATCACCCGCCCACACGCTCAGATTGCCCTCAGACCCCCCCCTTATCAATTCGTCAGTGCATTAATTACATCTGTTCTTCCCTGTAATAACCCACTGATCACCTGTCAATCACCTGCCAATCACCTATCACCCATCAATCACCCCCTGTCACTGCCACCCATCAATCAGCCCCTAACCTGCCCCTTGCGGGCAATCTGATCACTCACCCACACCAATAGATCGCCCGCAGATCCGACATCAGATCACCTCCCAAATCCATTGTTTACATCTATTCTCTCCTCTAAACACCCACTAATTACCCATCAATCACCCCCTATCACCACCTGTCACTTTTACCTATCAGATCAGACCCTAATCTGCCCCTTGCGGGCACCCAATCACCCGCCAACACGCTCAGATTGCCCTCTGACCCCCCCTTATCAATTCACCAGTGCATTAATTACATCTGTTCTCCCCTGTAATAACCCACTGATCACCTGTCAATCACCTGCCAATCACCTATCACCCATCAATCACCCCCTGTCACTGCCACCCATCAATCAGCCCCTGTCATTGCCACCCATCAATCACCCCTGCCACTGCCACCCATCAATCAGTCCCTAACCTGCCCCTTGCGGGCAATCTGATCACCCACACACACCATCCGATCGCCTGCAGACCCGCAGTCAGATCACCTCCCAAGTGAATTGCATCTGTTCTCTCCTCTAAACACCCACTAATTACCCATCAATCACCCCCTGTCACTGCTACCCATCAGATTAGACCCCCATCTGCCCCTAGGGCACCCAATCACCCGCCCACACCCTCAGACCCCAGCCCTGATCACCTCGCCATTGCATTACTTGCATCTATTCCCCCCACTAATCACACCTTGAGACACCCATCACTCACCTCCTGTCACCCCCTAGCACACCTACCCATCAGATCAGGCCCTAATTTGCCCCGTGTGGGCTCCTGATCACTCGGCCAAACCCTCAGATCCCCCTCAGACCCCCTTCCGATCACCTCCCCAGTGCATTGAGTGCATCTATTTTCCCCTCTAATCACCCCCTGAGACACCCATCAATCACCTCCTGTCACCCCCCTAGCACTCCTATCCATCAGATCAGGCCCAATACAACCTGTCATCTAAAAGGCCACCCTGCTTCCACAAAATTCGCCCCCTCATAGACCACCTGTCATCAAAATTTGCAGATGCTTATACCCCTGAACAGTCATTTTGAGACATTTGGTTTCCAGACTACTCACGGTTTTGGGCCTGCAAAATGCCAGGGCGGTATAGGAACCCCACAAGTGATCCCATTTTAGAAAAAAGACACCCCAAGGTATTCTGTTAGGTGTATGACGAGTTCATAGAATATTTTATTTTTTGTCAAAAGTTAGCGGAAATTGATTTTTATTGTTTTTTTTTTTTCACAAAGTGTCATTTTTCACTAACTTGTGACTAAAAGTAAAATCTTCTATGACCTCGCCATACACCTAATGGAATACCTTGGGGTGTCTTCTTTCTAAAATGGGGTCACTTGTGGGGTTCCTATACTGCCCTGGCATTTTAGGGGCCCTAAACCGTGAGGAGTAGTCTAGAAAACAAATGCCTCAAAATGACCTGTGAAATCCTAAAGGCGAGGTCATAGAAGATTTTATTTTTTGTCACAAGTTAGCGGAATATGACACTTTGTGAAGAAAAACAATTCAAATCAATTTCCGCTAACTTGTGGCAAAAAATAAAATCTTCTATGAACTCACCATACTCCTAACGGAATACCTTTGGGTGTCTTCTTTGTAAAATGGGGTCATTAGTGGGGTTCCTATACTGCCCTGGCATTTTAGGGGCCCTAAACCGTGAGGAGTAGTCTTGAAACAAAAATGACCTGTGAAATCCTAAAGGTACTCATTGGACTTTGGGCCCTTTAGCGCAGTTGGGGTGCAAAAAAGTGCCACACATGTGGTATTGCCGTACTCGGGAGAAGTAGTATAATGTGTTTTGGGGTGTATTTTTACACGTACCCATGCTGGGTGGGAGAAATACTTCTGTAAATGACAATCTTTTGATTTTTTTACACACAATTGTCCATTTACAGAGTTATTTCTCCCACCCAGCATGGGTATGTGTAAAAATACACCTCAAAACACATTGTACTACTTCTCCAGAGTACGGCGATACCACATGTGTGGCACTTTTTTGCACCCTAACTGCGCTAAAGGGCCCAAAGTCCAATGAGTACCTTTAGGATTTCACAGGTCATTTTGCGGAATTTGATTTCCAGACGACTCCTCATGGTTTAGGGCCCCTAAAATGCCAGGGCAGTATAGGAACCCCACAAATGACCCCATTTTAGAAAGAAGACACCCAAAGGTATTCCGTTAGGAGTATGGTGAGTTCATAGAAGTTTTTATTTTTTTGTCACAAGTTAGCGGAAATTGATTTTAATTGTTTTTTTCACAAAGTGTCATGTTCCGCTAACTTGTGACAAAAAATAAAATCTTCTATGAACTCACCATACTCCTAACGGAATACCTTTGGGGTGTATTCTTTCTAAAATGGGGTCATTTGTGGGGTTCCTATACTGCCCTGGCATTTTAGGGGCCCTAAACCATGAGGAGTAGTCTTGAAACCAAATGTCGCAAAATGACCTGTGAAATCCTAAAGGTACTCATTGGACTTTGGGCCCTTTAGCGCAGTTAGGGTGCAAAAAAGTGCCACACATGTGGTATCGCCGTACTCAGGAGAAGTAGTATAATGTGTTTTGTGGTGTATTTTTACACATACCCATGCTGGGTGGGAGAAATAACTCTGTAAATGGACAATTGTGTGTAAAAAAAAACATTGTCATTCACAGAGATATTTCTCCCACCCAGCATGGGTATGTGTAAAAATACACCCCAAAACACATTATAGTACTTCTACTGAGTATGGCAATACCACATGTGTGGCACTTTTTTGCAGCCTAACTGCGCTAAGGGATCCAAAGTCCAATGAGCACCTTTAGGCTTTACAGGGGTGCTTACAATTTAGCACCCCCCAAAATGCCAGGACAGTGAACACACCCCACAAATGACCCCATTTTGGAAAGTAGACACTTCAAGGTATTCAGAGAGGGGCATGGTGAGTCCGTGGCAGATTTCATTTTTTTTGTGCAAGTTAGCAGAAATGGAAACCTTTTTTTTTTTTTTTTTTGTCACATAGTGTCATTTTCCGCTTACTTGTGACAAAAAATAATATCTTCTATGAACTCACCATGCCTCTCAGTGAATACTTTGGGATGTCTTCTTTCCAAAATGGGGTCATTTGGGGGGTATTTATACTATCCTGGAATTCTAGCCCCTCATGAAACATGACAGAGGGTCAGAAAAGTCAGAGATGCTTGAAAATGGGAAAATTCACTTTTGGCACCATAGTTTGTAAACGCTATAACTTTTACCCAAACCAATAAATATACACTGAATGGTTTTTTTTTAATCAACAACATGTTTGTCCACATTTTTCGCGCTGCATGTATACAGAAATTTTACTTTATTTGAAAAATGTCAGCACAGAAAGTTAAAAAAATCATTTTTTTGCCAAAATTCATGTCTTTTTTGCTGAATATAATAAAAAGTAAAAATCGCAGGAGCAATCAAATAGCACCAAAAGAAAGCTTTATTAGTGACAAGAAAAGGAGCCAAAATTCATTTAGGTGGTAGGTTGTATGAGCGAGCAATAAACCGTGAAAGCTGCAGTGGTCTGAATGGAAAAAAAGTGCCTGGTCCTTAAGGGGTAGAAAGACTGTGGTCCTCAAGTGGTTAAGGCTGGATGTACTAGTTATCCCTCAGCTGTTCCTATTTAGCCTGGGATTGATTAGTCAGCAGGTGAGGCCTGCCTATTTAAGGCCAGAAACACTAGGAGCAATTTTCTGAGCGCTTGTGATTTGGAAAACTCTTGCTGATGTAATGCTATGGGTGTGATCCCACTTGAGCGATGTGATTTTATAAAAATCCCCCATAGCATTGCATTAGCAAGACCTTTTTCAAATCACTAGCGATTAGAAATAGCTCCTAGTAGGTTTCTGGCCTAAAGGCGTGTTCTAATTTCTAAAGTCATACTTTGCGGATTATTTTGGTACCTTGCTTCAAGTGCTGCTAGATCCTGTACCTGTTCCGTGTTCTGATCTGTTAGTCTTCTTTATCTGGTTTTGACTTGCCTTATGACCTTGCTATTTGTCTGCTGATTATTTGTACTGTGCGCCTCTGTATATTTGCTGTATATATTGGTGCTTGCTGTTTATTATTCAGTTAGAATTGTGTCATTTGCTAGTGTGTGGGACTTGCTGGGTTTTGGAATTCTGTTTTATGTTTGCAGTATTCTCACTTGTAAATAGAGCACTTATTTTAAATAAACTATTACTTCACTATCTGGTGTCTGACTTCTACATGTGGTCATCTGCTTCCCAGTCTGTGAAGACCATTAAAGGGTGTCTCCAATGTACTAGTGCTACAATGTGGCAGTGCACATTTTTACAGAACATAGTGTGAGGTTCAGAGCAGACGTCTGCTTGTTTCTGGCATGGATTTGGAGGATAGAGTCATGGATATTGACTGTTTTTGCACATTAGCAACACTACAGTTATGCAGATTTGTTTGGGATCCAGGACTGGCGTGTATTGGGAGAAGGGTGGGACCTACATGTTACTCCTCCAAGTCCATGACGGAGTCTGGTAGAGAGAGGGTTAATTGGCTCATCTTCATTAATTGCATAAGAGGCTGCATCAGGGCAGTTTCTTGGGCAGGGCGACAGCCCTGGGCACAGACCAGCAAGTAGAAGTAGGGGGGTGCAGGCAGAAGGACATAGCCGCTAGGCAGTTGGTGATGCACGATGCAGGCAAATGGAAGATTGCCAGCACAATCATCTTCCTTGACTCCTCCCAGGCTGCCTGCATCCAACGTCAAGTCATCATCACGTCACCACCGCATGATGACACCTGATGTCCTGTAAGGGTATTGCAGGGTGTCAGCGCATGGCGCCCATGGAGGAGTCGGCTTCCTGGGCTCTCTTCGCCTGTGTGGTTTCCTGCTCCCTGCTTCCTCCTGGATGAGAGTCTAGTAATTAGTAAGTAGGCAGATCTACTTGTGACCTGTAGCTGTGTGACTGTCCGTCAGGGCCGTGCAGAGGATTCTCAAGGGGGGGTGCTTAAATTTGAAAAAGAGGCCCTAATCGATAAATCGTGCTAAATTGTGTATGTAATACCCCTTCTCCAGAAAGCACTAGGCAGTCTTAACCCCACCACACATACACACACACACCACCACCACCACACATACACATACACACACACACACACACCTTTATAGAAGTATCAGGCAGACTTTGTGTCTTCTTCCAACCAACTTCTTTGGTGCCACCACCCTCAAATCAGCAGTGAAAGGTGCCCACTATTAGAGTGGGCACAGTGGAGCCTGATGTAGGCACGGACTCACCTTTCATTACTGGGACCTCTGTCCCTCTAGATCAGCACCCAAGCTTCTTTTTAGGCAAAGAAGCAGTGGTTGCCAATATGCAGTGGTTGCTAAGCATTAGTAGATGCAAAACTGCAGTAAGTGCCAAGGTGCAGTGGGTGCACAGATGCAGTGGGTGGTAAGACGCAAAGGTCCAGTTTGTGCTAAGTTGCAGTGGGTGCCGATGAGCCAAAGTACAGTCCGTGTCAAGCTGCTGTGGGTACCAAGGTCCAGTGTTTGGGTGTTTATTTGCAGTGGGTGCTATGCTGTATTGGGTGCTGAATGAGTAGCAGATGGTGATAAACAATAGTGGGTGCCATGTGAGTGCTAATTGGTACAGGGAGCCATGTGAGTGTTGGACATGAGTGAGCAGGGAGTGCCATGTGTGGTCTGGATGTGTGCCATGGGAGAGTACTGAGTCTCATATGGGTTCGGACCAAGGATGGGTACTGGGTGCTATATGGGTGCTGGCCATGGATGGGTACTAGGTGCATATAATGGCTTTGGAACTTTGTGCTGTGTGAGTACTATGCCATGTGGGTGTTGATTATGGGGGTTATAGGGTGTCATGTGGGTCTTAGGTGCAAATACTGAGTGCCAAGTGGGTACTGGGAGCGAGTACATGGTAACATCTGGGTAATGGGTGATGGCTAGTGGGGTATTTGTTGTCATGTGAGTGCTAAAGGCAGATGCTGGGTGCCATGTGGGTTCTGGGTGCTGGCACAGGGTGTCATGTGCATTCTGGCTGTATGGGTTGGTGTCAAGCATCATGTAGGTGTTGATTGCAGTTACTGAAGCCCTTGTGAGTTCTGGGTGCAAGTACTGGATGTCATATGTGAGTGTTTGGTGCTTGTGCTGGGCACCAAGTGGAGGCTTAGTGCAACTGGAAGTACTGCAGATGAAACATGTGGGTGTTGGGTGCAGGTACATTGGTGCGAATACTTGGTGCATTGCCTGCACTAGGTGCTAGCTATGGGTGGGCATTGTGTGTCATGTGGATTCTGAGTGCAGGTACTTTTGGTGCTAGTACTGGTTTATGTGAGTTCAGATAATGTGCAAGAACTGTGCCAAGTGGGTGTGAGTACTGGGAGCCAGCTATAGGGTGAATGATGCAAGTACTAAGTGCCATATGGAGGTTGGATATAAGTATTGGGTGCAGGGTGCTTGGTGCAAGTACTGGGTGCTGGTTACTGGTTGAGTGTAATGTGGGTGCTGAATATTGGTGGGATTGCGGTGGGTGCAGGCAGTGGGAGGTCACTGTGGGTACTGCTATGAATGGCATAATTGCTGCTAGGGGAGGTAGAGGTCAGTGTGGTTGCTGGGGGAAGGGTAGGTCACTGTGGGTTCTGTGGAAGGAAGAGGTCAGTATGAGTGCTGGAGGAAGCGGAGGTCACTGTGGGTGCTGGGAGAGGTCATTGTAGTTATTGGAGGAGGGAGTAGTTGTGGATGCTGTGTGTTGGGAGAGATCAGTGTGGGCGCTGCTTTTGGGATGGGAGGTCCCTGTAAGTGCTGCAGGGGACAGGAGGGTAGCCTCTGGGGAAGGGAAAGATCACTGTGGGTTCTGGGGGAAGGATAGGTCAGTGTGGGTGCTGGGGTAGGCAGGATCACTGCTAGATTTGGGGAAGGAGAGGTGATTGTGGGTGGTAGGTGAAGGGAGAGGTCACTGTGGGAGGGAGAGGTCACTGTGGGTGCTGGGGAAGGAGATGTCACTGTGGGTGCTAGGTGGAGGGAGAGGTCACTGTGGGTGGTAGGTGGAGGGAGAGGTCACTGTGGGAGGGAGAGGTCACTGTGGGTGCTGGGGGAGGGAGAGGTCACTGTGGGTGCTAGGTGGAGGGAGAGGTCACTGTGGGTGCTAGGGGAGGGAGAGGTCACTGTGGGTGCTAGGTGGAGGGAGAGGTCACTGTGGGTGCTAGGTGGAGGGAGAGGTCACTGTGGGTGCTGGTGGAGGGAGAGGTCACTGTGGGTGCTAGGTGCAGGGAGAGGTCACTGTGGGTGCTAGGTGGAGGGAGAGGTCACTGTGGGAGGGAGAGGTCACTGTGGGTGCTGGGGGAGGGAGAGGTCACTGTGGGTGCTAGGTGGAGGGAGAGGTCACTGTGGGTGCTAGGTGGAGGGAGAGGTCACTGTGGGAGCGAGAGGTCACTGTGGGTGCTAGGTGGAGGGAGAGGTCACTGTGGGTGCTAGGTGGAGGGAGAGGTCACTGTGGGTGCTAGGTGGAGGGAGAGGTCACTGTGGGAGGGAGAGGTCACTGTGGGTGCTAGGTGGAGGGAGAGGTCACTGTGGGTGCTGGGTGGAGGGAGAGGTCACTGTGGGTGCTGGGGGAGGGAGAGGTCACTGTGGGTGCTGGGGGAGGGAGAGGTCACTGTGGGTGCTAGGTGGAGGGAGAGGTCACTGTGGGTGCCATGGGGAGGGAGAGGTCACTGTGGGTGCTAGGTGGAGGGAGAGGTCACTGTGGGAGGGAGAGGTCACTTTGGGTGCTGGGGGAGGGAGAGGTCACTGTGGGTGCTAGGTGGAGGGAGAGGTCACTGTGGGTGCTAAGTGGAGAGAGGTCACTGTGGGAGGGAGAGGTCACTGTGGGTGCTGGGGGAGGGAGAGGTCACTGTGGGTGCTAGGTGGAGGGAGAGGTCACTGTGGGTGCTAGGTGGAGGGAGAGGTCACTGTGGGTGCTGGGGGAGGGAGAGGTCACTGTGGGTGTTGGGGGAGGGAGAGGTCACTGTGGGTGCTGGGGGAGGGAGAGGTCACTGTGGGTGCTAGGTGGAGGGAGAGGTCACTGTGGGTGCCATGGGGAGGGAGAGGTCACTGTGGGTGCTAGGTGGAGGGAGAGGTCACTGTGGGAGGGAGAGGTCACTTTGGGTGCTGGGGGAGGGAGAGGTCACTGTGGGTGCTAGGTGGAGGGAGAGGTCACTGTGGGTGCTAAGTGGAGAGAGGTCACTGTGGGAGGGAGAGGTCACTGTGGGTGCTGGGGGAGGGAGAGGTCACTGTGGGTGCTAGGTGGAGGGAGAGGTCACTGTGGGTGCTAGGTGGAGGGAGAGGTCACTGTGGGTGCTGGGGGAGGGAGAGGTCACTGTGGGTGTTGGGGGAGGGAGAGGTCACTGTGGGTGCTAGGTGGAGGGAGAGGTCACTGTGGGTGCTGGGAGGAGGGAGAGGTCACTGTGGGTGCTAGGTGGATGGAAAGGTCACTGTGGGTGCTGGGGAGGGAGAAGTCACTGTGGGTTCTAGGTGGATGGAGAGGTCCCTGTGGGTGAGGGAGAAGTCACTATGGGTGCTTGGGGAGGTAGAGGTCAGTATGGGTCCTAGGTGGAGGGTGAGGTCAGTATGCCACACTAGGATTCCTATCCAGGCCTCTTCACCTGAAAGTGTCCCAGGCGGAGCTTCTCGCGGGTGGGCGGGGCTTACCGCTGTAGGGGTGGGGCTTATTTTGCGCGATCAGAGGGGCCTTTTTTGCTGTTTTTAAAAAGGGGGGGTGCCTGGGCACCCAGAGCACCCCCCTCTGCACGTGCCTGCTGTCCGTAAAGAATAAGGGTTCGCGAGTGGGGAGAGGGGTGGGGGTAAGGGGGTGCAATTTGTACACCCTAGCCCTGGGTGTAATTTAGCCTAGAAACTGCCGTGGGCTGCATTCCTCAGTATGCAGTGGGCTGTGTGTGGAACCAGGAGGCTCCTGTGCAGCAGAGAGGCTGCAAAGTCTTCAGTAGAGAAGCTGCTGAGGTGCTGGAGGGAGTTGGACTCCAGTACTGGTAATGAAGGAGAGGCCTGGATAGGTGAGTGTCCAAGGACTGCCCTTAGGCCCGTGGCAGAGTGTCACTCAAGAGCCAGTGTGTCTGCAGATAGTAAAGGGGTGGCAGGACATACAGTGGAGGAAATAATTATTTGACCCCTCACTGATTTTGTAAGTTTGTCCAATGACAAAGAAATGAAAAGTCTCAGAACAGTTTCATTTCAATGGTAGGTTTATTTTAACAGTGGCAGATAGCACATCAAAAGGAAAATCGAAAAAATAACCTTAAATAAAAGATAGTAACTGATTTGCATTTCATTGAGTGAAATAAGTTTTTGAACCCCTACCAACCATTAAGAGTTCTGGCTCCCACAGAGTGGTTAGACACTTCTACTCAATTAGTCACCCTCATTAAGGACACCTGTCTTAACTAGTCACCTGTATAAAAGACACCTGTCCACAGAATCAATCAATCAAGCAGACGCCAAACTCTCCAACATGGGAAAGACCAAAGAGCTGTCCAAGGATGTCAGAGACAAAATTGTAGACCTGCACAAGGCTGGAATGGGCTACAAAACTATTAGCAAGAAGCTGGGAGAGAAGGTGACAACTGTTGGTGCGATTGTTCGAAAATGGAAGGAGCACAAAATGACCATCAATCGACCTCGCTCTGGGGCTCCACGCAAGATCTCACCTCGTGGGGTGTCAATGGTTCTGAGAAAGGTGAAAAAGCATCCTAGAACCACACGGGAGGAGTTAGTGAATGACCTCAAATTAGCAGGGACCACAGTCACCAAGAAAACCATTGGAAACACATTACACCGCAATGGATTAAAATCCTGCAGGGCTCGCAAGGTCCCCCTGCTCAAGAAAGCACATGTGCAGGCCCGTCTGAAGCTTGCCAATAAACACCTGAATGATTCTGGGAGTGACTGGGAGAAGGTGCTGTGGTCTGATGAGACCAAAATAGAGCTCTTTGGCATTAACTCAACTCGCTGTGTTTGGAGGAAGAAAAATGCTGCCTATGACCCCCAAAACACCATCCCCACCGTCAAGCATGGGGGTGGAAACATTTTGCTTTGGGGGTGTTTTTCTGCTAAGGGCACAGGACAACGTAATCGCATTAACGGGAAAATGGATGGAGCCATGTATCGTGAAATCCTGAACGACAACCTCCTTCCCTCTGCCAGGAAACTGAAAATGGGTCGTGGATGGGTGTTCCAGCACGACAATGACCCAAAACATACAGCAAAGGCAACAAAGGAGTGGCTCAAGAAGAAGCACATTAAGGTCATGGCGTGGCCTGGTCAGTCTCCGGACCTTAATCCAATAGAAAACCTATGGAGGGAGCTCAAGCTCAGAGTTGCACAGAGACAGCCTCAAAAACCTTAGGGATTAAGAGATGATCTGCAAAGAGGAGTGGACCAACATTCCTCCTAAAATGTGTGCAAACTTGGTCATCAATTACAAGAAACGTTTGACCTCTGTGCTTGCAAACAAGGGTTTTTCCACTAAGTATTAAGTCTTTTATTGTTAGAGGGTTCAAAAACTTATTTAACTCAATGAAATGCAAATCAGTTGCTATCTTTTATTTAAGGTTATTTTTTCGATTTTCCTGCTATCTGCCACTGTTAAAATAAACCTACCATTGAAATGATACTGTTCTGAGACTTTTCATTTCTTTGTCATTGGACAAACTTACAAAATCAGTGAGGGGTCAAATAATTATTTCCTCCACTGTATACTGTATGTCTATAGGCTCCCGTGATGTAAATCTGGGCCTGGTAACAGGGTGGAACGCAGTGACTCTGAACAGAACCCGAGGTAGGGTTGGTACAGAACCAGAAGGCTGTATGTCTTATGTGCGACTATACCCTCACTGAATAACCAGTGTGGTGGATTTTTGTTGTTATGGACATTGTTGGACTGACCAATAAAGTGGTGTTATTTTATTGTAACCCTAAATAGACACAACATACACAAAGGGCTTGATTCACTATGCAGTGCTAACCTACTTAGCACGTCTAAAGTCTTTAGGTGTGCTAACCAGGGTGCTAAGTAGGTTAGCACCGGTTTTCTCAATCAGATCGTGCGCTATGTACCGCGCGCAAAGTCCTATGCGCGCGCTAAGTCCCATAGGCTTTAATAGGCACTTCGCACGGAGCGCTCTGTGCAGTGCGCGCGTAGAATTTTACGCGCTAAAAGCTTTGCGCGTGTAAAGTTTTGCGTGCGAAAAGCTGGTTTAGACGTGCTAAGGGGGTTTTCACTAGAGTGACCAGATTTTTGAAGGCTCAACCTGGGACGGGGGGAATTGGGGGGGGGGGGGGGCGGTGGCGAAAAACAGGGGATGTGCGCGCGCCGCGGCGAAAAATGTGGTGTCTGCAGCGCGCGCGAAAAATGGGCATGGCCATGACATTCTATGGGCGGAGCTAACGTAATGATGCAACAGCGAGGCATAAGAAAGCAGTGTTTACGCCGTGATGTGGTCAAACGTGGATTCACATCATAGGTGTGCAGAAACTGTGTGATGCTATTTAATAGTATGCCATAACCCCAAAGCAGCAAACACAGCCAACTATGACCATTAAATAATAAATGCAGCAACAGTTACCCCAGACACCACAAAATAAACGCAATGGGCAACATTTCAGCACAAAATAAACGCATTGCGGGCAACATGTCAGCATAAAATAAACGCAATGGGGGCAAACATGTCAGTACAAAATAAACGCAATGGGGGCAAACATGTCAGTACAAAATAAACGCACTGCGGGCAACATGTTAATACAAAATGAACGCATGGCGGGCAAGCATGTCAGTACAAGATAAACGCACTGCGGGCAAACATGTCAGTACAAGATAAACGCACTGCGGGCAAACATGTCAGTACAAGATAAACGCACTGCGGGCAAACATGTCAGTACAAGATAAACGCACTGCGGGCAAACATGTCAGTACAAGATAAACGCACTGCGGGCAAACATGTCAGTACAAGATAAACGCACTGCGGGCATACATGTCAGTACAACATAAACGCACTGCGGGCAACATGTCAGTACAAGATAAACGCACTGCGGACAAACTTGTCAGTACAAGATAAACGCACTGCGGGCAAACATGTCAGTACAAGATAAACGCACTGCGGGCAAACATGTCAGTACAAGATAAACGCACTGCGGGCAAACATGTCCGTACAAAATAAACGCACGGCGGGCAACATGTCAATACAAAATGAACGCAATGGGGGCAAACATGTCAGTACAAAATGAACACAATTTGGGCAAACATGTCCGTACAAAATAAACGCACGGCGGGCAAACATGTCAGTACAAGATAAAACGCACTGCGGGCAAACATGTCAGTACAAGATAAACGCACTGCGGGCAAACATGTCAGTACAAGATAAAACGCACTGCGGGCAAACATGTCAGTACAAGATAAACGCATTGCGGGCAAACATGTCAGTACAAGATAAACGCACTGCGGGCAAACATGTCAGTACAAGATAAACGCACTGCGGGCAAACATGTCAGTACAAGATAAACGCACTGCGGGCAACATGTCAATACAAAATGAACACACGGCGGGCAAACATGTCAGTACAAGATAAACGCACTGCGGGCAAACATGTCAGTACAAGATAAACGCACTGCGGGCAAACATGTCAGTACAAGATAAACGCACTTCGGGCAAACATGTCAGTACAAGATAAATGCACTGCGGGCAAACATGTCAGTACAAGATAAACGCACTTCGGGCAAACATGTCAGTACAAGATAAACGCACTGCGGGCAAACATGTCAGTACAAGATAAACGCAATGCGGGCAAACATGTCAGTACTAGATAAACGCACTGCGGGCATACATGTCAGTACAAGATAAACGCACTGCGGGCAAACATGTCAGTACAAGATAAACGCACTGCGGGCAAACATGTCAGTACAAGATAAACGCACTGCGGGCAAACATGTCAGTACAAGATAAACGCACTGCGGGCAAACATGTCAGTACAAGATAAACGCACTGCGGGCAAACATGTCAGTACAAGATAAACGCACTGCGGGCATACATGTCAGTACAAGATAAACGCACTGCGGGCAAACATGTGAGTACAAGATAAACGCACTGCGGGCATACATGTGAGTACAAGATAAACGCACTGCGGGCAAACATGTCAGTACAAGATAAACGCACTGCGGGCAAACATGTCAGTACAAGATAAACGCACTGCGGGCAAACATGTCAGTACAAGATAAACGCACTGCGGGCAAACATGTCAGTACAAGATAAACGCACTGCTGGCAAACATGTCAGTACAAGATAAACGCACTGCGGGCATACATGTCAGTACAAGATAAACGCACTGCGGGCATACATGTCAGTACAAGATAAACGCACTGCGGGCAAACATGTCAGTACAAGATAAACGCACTGCGGGCAAACATGTCAGTACAAGATAAACGCACTGCGGGCAAACATGTCAGTACAAGATAAACGCACTGCGGGCAAACATGTCAGTACAAGATAAACGCACTGCTGGCAAACATGTCAGTACAAGATAAACGCACTGCGGGCAAACATGTCAGTACAAGATAAACGCACTGCGGGCATACATGTCAGTACAAGATAAACGCACTGCGGGCAAACATGTCAGTACAAGATAAACGCACTGCGGGCAAACATGTCAGTACAAGATAAACGCACTGCGGGCAAACATGTCAGTACAAGATAAACGCACTGCGGGCAAACATGTCAGTACAAGATAAACGCACTGCGGGCAAACATGTCAGTACAAGATAAACGCACTGCGGGCAAACATGTCAGTACAAGATAAACGCACTGCGGGCAGACATGTCAGTACAAGATAAACGCACTGCGGGCAAACATGTCAGTACAAGATAAACGCACTGCGGGCAAACATGTCAGTACAAGATAAAACGCACTGCGGGCAAACATGTCAGTACAAGATAAACGCACTGCGGGCAAACATGTCAGTACAAGATAAAACGCACTGCGGGCAAACATGTCAGTACAAGATAAACGCATTGCGGGCAAACATGTCAGTACAAGATAAACGCACTGCGGGCAAACATGTCAGTACAAGATAAACGCACTGCGGGCAAACATGTCAGTACAAGATAAACGCACTGCGGGCAACATGTCAATACAAAATGAACACACGGCGGGCAAACATGTCAGTACAAGATAAACGCACTGCGGGCAAACATGTCAGTACAAGATAAACGCACTGCGGGCAAACATGTCAGTACAAGATAAACGCACTTCGGGCAAACATGTCAGTACAAGATAAATGCACTGCGGGCAAACATGTCAGTACAAGATAAACGCACTTCGGGCAAACATGTCAGTACAAGATAAACGCACTGCGGGCAAACATGTCAGTACAAGATAAACGCAATGCGGGCAAACATGTCAGTACTAGATAAACGCACTGCGGGCATACATGTCAGTACAAGATAAACGCACTGCGGGCAAACATGTCAGTACAAGATAAACGCACTGCGGGCAAACATGTCAGTACAAGATAAACGCACTGCGGGCAAACATGTCAGTACAAGATAAACGCACTGCGGGCAAACATGTCAGTACAAGATAAACGCACTGCGGGCAAACATGTCAGTACAAGATAAACGCACTGCGGGCATACATGTCAGTACAAGATAAACGCACTGCGGGCAAACATGTGAGTACAAGATAAACGCACTGCGGGCATACATGTGAGTACAAGATAAACGCACTGCGGGCAAACATGTCAGTACAAGATAAACGCACTGCGGGCAAACATGTCAGTACAAGATAAACGCACTGCGGGCAAACATGTCAGTACAAGATAAACGCACTGCGGGCAAACATGTCAGTACAAGATAAACGCACTGCTGGCAAACATGTCAGTACAAGATAAACGCACTGCGGGCATACATGTCAGTACAAGATAAACGCACTGCGGGCAAACATGTCAGTACAAGATAAACGCACTGCGGGCATACATGTGAGTACAAGATAAACGCACTTTGGGCAAACATGTCAGTACAAGATAAACGCACTGCGGGCAAACATGTCAGTACAAGATAAACGCAATGCGGGCAAACATGTCAGTACAAGATAAACGCACTGCGGGCAAACATGTCAGTACAAGATAAACGCACTGCGGGCATACATGTCAGTACAAGATAAACGCACTGCGGGCAAACATGTGAGTACAAGATAAACGCACTGCGGACAAACTTGTCAGTACAAGATAAACGCACTGCGGGCAAACATGTCAGTACAAGATAAACGCACTGCGGGCAAACATGTCAGTACAAGATAAACGCACTGCGGGCAAACATGTCAGTACAAGATAAACGCACTGCGGGCAAACATGTCAGTACAAGATAAACGCACTGCGGGCAAACATGTCAGTACAAGATAAACGCACTGCGGGCAAACATGTCAGTACAAGATAAACGCACTGCGGGCAAACATGTGAGTACAAGATAAACGCACTGCGGGCATACATGTCAGTACAAGATAAACGCACTGCGGGCAAACATGTGAGTACAAGATAAACGCACTGCGGGCAAACATGTCAGTACAAGATAAACGCACTGCGGGCAAACATGTCAGTACAAGATAAACGCACTGCGGGCAAACATGTCAGTACAAGATAAACGCACTTCGGGCATACATGTCAGTACAAGATAAACGCACTGCGGGCAAACATGTCAGTACAAGATAAACGCACTGCGGGCAAACATGTCAGTACAAGATAAACGCACTTCGGGCAAACATGTCAGTACAAGATAAACGCACTGCCGGCATACATGTCAGTACAAGATAAACGCACTTCGGGCAAACATGTCAGTACAAGATAAACGCACTGCGGGCAAACATGTCAGTACAAGATAAACGCACTGCGGGCAAACATGTCAGTACAA
Source organism: Hyperolius riggenbachi (assembly GCF_040937935.1). NCBI lineage: Eukaryota > Metazoa > Chordata > Amphibia > Anura > Hyperoliidae > Hyperolius > Hyperolius riggenbachi. Next base: position 15,666,061 of record NC_090657.1, on the reverse strand, counting down.
GATAAACGCACTGCGGGCAAACATGTGAGTACAAGATAAACGCACTTTGGGCAAACATGTCAGTACAAGATAAACGCAATGCGGGCAAACATGTCAGTACAAGATAAACGCACTGCGGGCAAACATGTCAGTACAAGATAAACGCACTGCGGGCAAACATGTCAGTACAAGATAAACGCACTGCGGGCAAACATGTCAGTACAAGATAAACGCACTGCGGGCAAACATGTCAGTACAAGATAAACGCACTTCGGGCAAACATGTCAGTACAAGATAAACGCACTGCGGGCAAACATGTCAGTACAAGATAAACGCACTGCGGGCAAACATGTCAGTACAAGATAAACGCACTGCGGCCAAACATGTCAGTACAAGATAAACGCACTGCGGGCAAACATGTCAGTACAAGATAAACGCACTGCGGGCAAACATGTCAGTACAAGATAAACGCAATGCGGGCAAACATGTCAGTACAAGATAAACGCACTTCGGGCAAACATGTCAGTACAAGATAAACGCAATGCGGGCAAACATGTCAGTACAAGATAAACGCACTGCGGGCATACATGTCAGTACAAGATAAACGCACTGCGGGCAAACATGTCAGTACAAGATAAACGCACTGTGGGCAAACATGTCAGTACAAGATAAACGCACTGCGGCCAAACATGTCAGTACAAGATAAACGCACTGCGGGCAAACATGTCAGTACAAGATAAACGCACTGCGGGCAAACATGTCAGTACAAGATAAACGCACTGCGGGCAAACATGTCAGTACAAGATAAACGCACTGCGGGCAAACATGTCAGTACAAGATAAACGCACTGCGGGCAAACATGTCAGTACAAGATAAACGCACTGCGGGCAACATGTCAATACAAAATACACGCACTGCGGGCAAACATGTCAGTACAAGATAAACGCACTGCGGGCAAACATGTCAGTACAAGATAAACGCACTGCGGGCAAACATGTCAGTACAAGATAAACGCACTGCGGGCAAACATGTCAGTACAAGATAAACGCACTGCGGGCATACATGTCAGTACAAGATAAAACGCACTGCGGGCAAACATGTCAGTACAAGATAAACGCACTGCGGGCAAACATGTCAGTATAAGATAAACGCACTGCGGGCAAACATGTGAGTACAAGATAAACGCACTGCGGGCAAACATGTCAGTACAAGATAAACGCACTGCGGGCAAACATGTCAGTACAAGATAAACGCACTGCGGGCATACATGTGAGTACAAGATAAACGCACTTTGGGCAAACATGTCAGTACAAGATAAACGCACTGCGGGCAAACATGTGAGTACAAGATAAACGCACTGCGGGCATACATGTGAGTACAAGATAAACGCACTGCGGGCATACATGTGAGTACAAGATAAACGCACTGCGGGCAAACATGTGAGTACAAGATAAACGCACTTTGGGCAAACATGTCAGTACAAGATAAACGCACTGCGGGCAAACATGTGAGTACAAGATAAACGCACTGCGGACAAACTTGTCAGTACAAGATAAACGCACTGCGGGCAAACATGTCAGTACAAGATAAACGCACTGCGGGCAAACATGTCAGTACAAGATAAACGCACTGCTGGCAAACATGTCAGTACAAGATAAACGCACTGCGGGCATACATGTCAGTACAAGATAAACGCACTGCGGGCAAACATGTCAGTACAAGATAAACGCACTGCGGGCAAACATGTCAGTACAAGATAAACGCACTGCGGGCAAACATGTCAGTACAAGATAAACGCACTGCGGGCAAACATGTCAGTACAAGATAAACGCACTGCGGGCAAACATGTCAGTACAAGATAAACGCACTGCGGGCAAACATGTCAGTACAAGATAAACGCACTGCGGCCAAACATGTCAGTACAAGATAAACGCACTGCGGGCAAACATGTCAGTACAAGATAAACGCACTGCGGCCAAACATGTGAGTACAAGATAAACGCACTTTGGGCAAACATGTCAGTACAAGATAAACGCAATGCGGGCAAACATGTGAGTACAAGATAAACGCACTTTGGGCAAACATGTCAGTACAAGATAAACGCACTGCGGGCAAACATGTCAGTACAAGATAAACGCAATGCGGGCAAACATGTCAGTACAAGATAAACGCACTGCGGGCAAACATGTCAGTACAAGATAAACGCACTGCGGGCATACATGTCAGTACAAGATAAACGCACTGCGGGCAAACATGTGAGTACAAGATAAACGCACTGCGGACAAACTTGTCAGTACAAGATAAACGCACTGCGGGCAAACATGTCAGTACAAGATAAACGCACTGCGGGCAAACATGTCAGTACAAGATAAACGCACTGCGGGCAAACATGTCAGTACAAGATAAACGCACTGCGGGCAAACATGTCAGTACAAGATAAACGCACTGCGGGCAAACATGTCAGTACAAGATAAACGCACTGCGGGCAAACATGTCAGTACAAGATAAACGCACTGCGGGCAAACATGTGAGTACAAGATAAACGCACTGCGGGCATACATGTCAGTACAAGATAAACGCACTGCGGGCAAACATGTGAGTACAAGATAAACGCACTGCGGGCAAACATGTCAGTACAAGATAAACGCACTGCGGGCAAACATGTCAGTACAAGATAAACGCACTGCGGGCAAACATGTCAGTACAAGATAAACGCACTTCGGGCATACATGTCAGTACAAGATAAACGCACTGCGGGCAAACATGTCAGTACAAGATAAACGCACTGCGGGCAAACATGTCAGTACAAGATAAACGCACTTCGGGCAAACATGTCAGTACAAGATAAACGCACTGCCGGCATACATGTCAGTACAAGATAAACGCACTTCGGGCAAACATGTCAGTACAAGATAAACGCACTGCGGGCAAACATGTCAGTACAAGATAAACGCACTGCGGGCAAACATGTCAGTACAAGATAAACGCACTGCGGGCAAACATGTGAGTACAAGATAAACGCACTTTGGGCAAACATGTCAGTACAAGATAAACGCAATGCGGGCAAACATGTCAGTACAAGATAAACGCACTGCGGGCAAACATGTCAGTACAAGATAAACGCACTGCGGGCAAACATGTCAGTACAAGATAAACGCACTGCGGGCAAACATGTCAGTACAAGATAAACGCACTGCGGGCAAACATGTCAGTACAAGATAAACGCACTTCGGGCAAACATGTCAGTACAAGATAAACGCACTGCGGGCAAACATGTCAGTACAAGATAAACGCACTGCGGGCAAACATGTCAGTACAAGATAAACGCACTGCGGCCAAACATGTCAGTACAAGATAAACGCACTGCGGGCAAACATGTCAGTACAAGATAAACGCACTGCGGGCAAACATGTCAGTACAAGATAAACGCAATGCGGGCAAACATGTCAGTACAAGATAAACGCACTTCGGGCAAACATGTCAGTACAAGATAAACGCAATGCGGGCAAACATGTCAGTACAAGATAAACGCACTGCGGGCATACATGTCAGTACAAGATAAACGCACTGCGGGCAAACATGTCAGTACAAGATAAACGCACTGTGGGCAAACATGTCAGTACAAGATAAACGCACTGCGGCCAAACATGTCAGTACAAGATAAACGCACTGCGGGCAAACATGTCAGTACAAGATAAACGCACTGCGGGCAAACATGTCAGTACAAGATAAACGCACTGCGGGCAAACATGTCAGTACAAGATAAACGCACTGCGGGCAAACATGTCAGTACAAGATAAACGCACTGCGGGCAAACATGTCAGTACAAGATAAACGCACTGCGGGCAACATGTCAATACAAAATACACGCACTGCGGGCAAACATGTCAGTACAAGATAAACGCACTGCGGGCAAACATGTCAGTACAAGATAAACGCACTGCGGGCAAACATGTCAGTACAAGATAAACGCACTGCGGGCAAACATGTCAGTACAAGATAAACGCACTGCGGGCATACATGTCAGTACAAGATAAAACGCACTGCGGGCAAACATGTCAGTACAAGATAAACGCACTGCGGGCAAACATGTCAGTATAAGATAAACGCACTGCGGGCAAACATGTGAGTACAAGATAAACGCACTGCGGGCAAACATGTCAGTACAAGATAAACGCACTGCGGGCAAACATGTCAGTACAAGATAAACGCACTGCGGGCATACATGTGAGTACAAGATAAACGCACTTTGGGCAAACATGTCAGTACAAGATAAACGCACTGCGGGCAAACATGTGAGTACAAGATAAACGCACTGCGGGCAAACATGTGAGTACAAGATAAACGCACTGCGGGCATACATGTGAGTACAAGATAAACGCACTTTGGGCAAACATGTCAGTACAAGATAAACGCACTGCGGGCAAACATGTGAGTACAAGATAAACGCACTGCGGGCAAACATGTGAGTACAAGATAAACGCACTGCGGGCATACATGTGAGTACAAGATAAACGCACTGCGGGCAAACATGTCAGTACAAGATAAACGCACTTTGGGCAAACATGTCAGTACAAGATAAACGCACTGCGGGCAAACATGTGAGTACAAGATAAACGCACTGCGGACAAACTTGTCAGTACAAGATAAACGCACTGCGGGCAAACATGTCAGTACAAGATAAACGCACTGCGGGCAAACATGTCAGTACAAGATAAACGCACTGCGGGCAAACATGTCAGTACAAGATAAACGCACTGCGGGCAAACATGTCAGTACAAGATAAACGCACTGCGGGCAAACATGTCAGTACAAGATAAACGCACTGCGGGCAAACATGTCAGTACAAGATAAACGCACTGCGGGCAAACATGTCAGTACAAGATAACCGCACTGCGGGCAAACATGTCAGTACAAGATAAACGCACTGCGGGCAAACATGTCAGTACAAGATAAACGCACTGCGGGCAAACATGTCAGTACAAGATAAACGCACTGCGGGCAAACATGTCAGTACAAGATAAACGCACTGCGGGCAAACATGTCAGTACAAGATAAACGCACTGCGGGCAAACATGTCAGTACAAGATAAACGCACTTCGGGCATACATGTCAGTACAAGATAAACGCACTGCGGGCAAACATGTCAGTACAAGATAAACGCACTGCGGGCAAACATGTCAGTACAAGATAAACACACTGCAGGCAAACATGTCAGTACAAGATAAACGCACTGCGGGCAAACATGTGAGTACAAGATAAACGCACTGCGGGCAAACATGTCAGTACAAGATAAACGCACTGCGGGCATACATGTGAGTACAAGATAAACGCACTTTGGGCAAACATGTCAGTACAAGATAAACGCACTGCGGGCAAACATGTGAGTACAAGATAAACGCACTGCGGACAAACTTGTCAGTACAAGATAAACGCACTGCGGGCAAACATGTCAGTACAAGATAAACGCACTGCGGGCAAACATGTCAGTACAAGATAAACGCACTGCGGGCAAACATGTCAGTACAAGATAAACGCACTGCGGGCAAACATGACAGTACAAAATGAACACAATTTGGGCAAATATGTCAGTACAAAATGTGGGCAAACACTTCACCTGCAAGAAAAAGCATTTACTCACCTGGCAGAAGACGTCCCCTCACGCAGCCGGCCTCTGGTGTGTGCAGCTCCCCCTGGCCTGGACGATCTTCAATCTCCCGCTCAGCCTCTCACAGGCAGAGCAGGGCTACGGCAAGATGGCGTCCGGAGGCGGAGCCCTGTACTGGAGACAAATAGTCTCCAATACAGGGCTCCGCCTCCGGACGCCATCTTCCCGTAGCCCTGCTCTGCCTGCCGGAGGAGGACAATGCAGGCTGGAGCGGGGCTGCGGGGAATGAACTAGCGCAGCGTCTAGTAGACGCTGGGGCTAGTTCACTGTACGGTGGCCAGAGTCCCGAGGCCGGGACGTCCCGCTGCTAAAAGCGGGACGTTTCCCGGGACCTCATGCAGCCTGGGACAGCGCCCCCCGAAGGCGGGACGCGTCCCGGGTAAAGCGGGACGTATGGTCACCGTATTTTCACAGGCGCGCTAACAGTTAGCACCGCTTTGTGAATCAAGCCCAAAGAGTCTATAGGTACACATAGTTTCTGCATGAGTTGTACACTGCAGTGCAGCACTGGGACAAAAGCAGCATCATTCAAAGGCAACGTACAGGTCACTGCATGCATTAAAAGGCTTACATTCCTGATGTGTATATATGTGAAAGGGTTGTATTTCTTTTCACCTTTCTATATTGCTCTGTCACTATTCAGTCTCACATTCCATCTCTTCCTCTCTCCATCTCCCTTTAAATCTCACACCAATTTCCTCTTCTGTCATCTTAACGGTTTTCTTCACCATAGTCCAGATATCACACACCTCATCTCCTCTGTCACCATAAATTCCACCTCATCTCCCTTCTGTCACATTTCAGATCTCCCCCATGTGCCTTTCTCTGCCATCCCACGGATCTCACATACGGGCACATAGGCAATTAACGCTTTCTTCTGATTTTTCTCCTAGGTGATATTGTCACAACTTGCCAATAAAATGCCTTTTAACCGCGTGAGGACCCTGGGCTTAGCCCCCCCTAGTAACCAGGTTATTTTTCACAATAGAGGGCTGTGTAGCTTGGTCAGGTTGCTGCAGAAACGATTTTTTCCTCCTTTTATTGTCCTTAATAGGACACTCTGTCGGAGGTTTCTGATTGCTCCTGTGGTCTTTTTTTTTTAATTTTACTAACAAAAGGGAGGCTTTTCCCTCCCTCCTTCCACTCTGCATGGGCGAGAGCGTTCCCTGGTAAACTGCAGCTCCAGGACTTGACGCCAATCGGTGTTAGGCGGTCCTGGGGCTGCCGCTGCGGTCACGCTCTTCAGCGTGACGCGGTCGTTATGTAGTTAAAGTGGGATAAAACTCTGACATAACATTCAATGAAAAGGATTCAACAAAGAAAGATGTGCAATCTTGCGCTAATAAACCAAGGCGTAAAGGGGTATGAAATGCACACACTAGCAACTCCTCAGTCCCGGCTGTGGGAGTGAAAAGAGAAACAAGGAGGAGCGCTCCGCAGTGCATTAAAGTTATTTCATTTCAAACACGCAAGGTATTAAAAATACTTACGAAAAAGCATTGAAAAACTTTTTAACTGAATACTTTATTACCTATTCAGTTACCATATTTGCTTTTGTGCACAAGAAATATTGTCGGTTTATAAATTACAAGTTTCCAAAGTACAGGTTATCTGCTCTGAAAGCTGCTATTGCATTTTATTGCACAGCTGCTGTATTTGCATACTCAAATCTTCTAGTGATTATTTCTCACCTCTCTCTGCTTCTCAGCTTAGTGCAGCTAAGTTTCAGCATGCTGCTGGTTGTATACTAAATGTATCTAACAAAGGAATGTAAACAAAAGATAATGTTATCACCTCTTCAGATGCGGTCAGAAAGCAAAGAGCTTTCCACTGAAGAACAAAGCGCTGTGTTTAACTGCTTGAATGCTGTTCTGCTACAATTTTTTGTTGTGGTAGTAGATTTTATTCTATAAATAATCTTTTAGAGTAAAGAAGACATGCTGGGTTTCATACCACTTTAAAGAGACTCTGAAGTCTCATAAAATTCACGTTTTTATTTTAAAAATCACTTTAACATCATTGTCCTACCTAAAACGCTGCATCTCCGCTGCTGAATTCCAACTAAATGCCCACCCCTGCAAAATCCACGACTTTCTTGGTCGTGGATTTTGCTGCCCCGGGAGACAGAGCTTTCAGCTGCAGCTCTGCCTCTACTGACGTCAATCCGCGCGTATCTCCGCTTCTCCCCCGCCCCTCTCAGTGAAAGAAGACTGAGAAGAGCGGGCAGAGGGGCGGCGATCCGCGCTGATAGATGCGTGTAGAGGCTGAGCTACAGCCTAAAGCTCTGCCTCTTCACGGAAGCGCTCCCCGCAGTGTGCCCCAGAGTTTGGGAAGATTTACTTAGTGTGCAGCCGTGGAGATGCAGCGTTTTGGGTAGGGCATTGATGTTAAAGTGATTTTTAAAAATAAAAACGTGAATTTTATGAGACTTCAGAGTCTCTTCAAGCCACAAGAAAATAATTTTGACGGTACTTTTCACCTACTTTTTGTTACTTCTTCAATTACAAAGGCCTCGATTCATAAACGGCTGTGCAATAAAAAGAAAATTAGGTCGTTAAAATACCGCATTCAGTATTTTAGAAGTTTGTTTGCCAATTCATAAGGATTTTCACAGGTGCGGTAGAAGTTTGGTAATTTACTGAAAAAATGGACTACAATTCACAAAAACCTGTGCGGTAACAGCAGAAGAGTGTGGAGTTGCTTCCACAGAGAGTTTAATGTGTGCATTAACCTTCCTGGCGGTAAGCCCGAGCTGAGCTCGGGCTATGCCGCGCAGGAAGATATCTCAGCCCCTGGTGGGGCGATTTGCGCCATTTAAAGTGCTGTGCGCGCAGCTAGCACTTTGCTAGCCGCGCGCACAGCTTGATCGCCGCCGCTCTGCGGCGATCGCCCGCACGCAGCGGCAGAGGAGGGCCCCCCCCTCCGCCAGAGCCCTGCGCTGCCCGGACCAATGAGTTCCGGGCAGCGCTATGGGCTGGATCGGAGGCGTCTGACGTCAGGACGTCGGCTGACATCCATGACGTCATTCCGATCGTCGCCAAGGCGACAGGAGAAGCCAAACAGGGGAACGCGTTATATACGCATTCCCCTGTTTGCTATTGATGCCGGCGGCGATCGCACTAGAGCAGTGGTTCCCAACCTGGGGGCGATCGCCCCTAGGTAGGCGATTTAGGTTCTAAGCGGGGCGGTAAATTTGTGGGGGGCAACAGGGGGGCGATCAGTATGAAAAGGCAGAAAAAATAAAGTGTCGCAATGTCACTCGTTTTTAAGAAAATGATGGGCAAAAAATATGATCTGTATAAAATATGCAAGTGTGCATGATAGAGTTGCGTAATTCCTCAGGGCTCGTTGGTCATGCGCCGATGTAATGTCAGATATTGCAGTCCGGAAGCAGCCTTCCTCACTGAGTATCGCGCATGCTCAGTGGGAAGTTAGATATTATTTAAGTGAAATATCTCCGCTTCCGCACCACGTACACTCCCGAAATTTTCAGGGGAGGGAGGGGACCCCCAGATCTAGCTCTGTGTCGAATTGCAGCCCCCGAGCCCCGCTAGTTCCCGAGATAGGTTTGCTGCAATCAGTCTCAGGAACCAGCGGGGCTCGGGGGCTGCAATTCGGCACAGAGCTAGATCTGGGGGTCCCCTCCCTCCCCTGAAAATTTCGGGAGTGTACGTGGTGCGGAAGCGGAGATATTTAGGACATTTTACGTGGCTGCACAATTTAATGGGACGCATGCTCCTACTGCGCATGCGGGGCTGCACAACGTGCGGGGCTGCAATAGCTGACATTACACCGGTAAGGGAATTGGCGCAAAGTAGTTGAGTCACCGGCTATTTTTAGCTGGCAAGGTCACAGCGCTACCCCCTCCACTGGCACCACCACCTGGCGTAAGGTTATACCGTACTAAGAGAAGGGGGGCGACAGGGGTGAGTCGTCTTCCCCTAAGGGGCGATACCTCATAAAAGGTTGGGAACCACTGCACTAGAGGGACACATGCGCCCTCTAGTGGTGTTTCATGTAGCTACCACTCTGGTAGCTTTACATGAAACAAAAAAAAAAATAAAAAAAAAAAAAGGATTTTTGCCTATTTGGCAAAAAAAAAAAATAACCGCCAGGGAGGTTAAACACCAAGCGAACACCTGACATATCTGGCTTAGCAAATTTGGCCTTATTGGCTATTCATGAGGCAATGCTCATGCAAATATGCATTTGCTTTCGCATGCCAAATCATATAGGGTCAAAAACCAATGCCAAAAAGCAGTTGCCCTGCGGGAATTAGTTCATGCTACATTAGCACTATCCAGGAGCACCACGGGGAGGCTTCCCAATGCCCCCTATTTGTCGCGCCCAGATCATGCACATGCAGCAGAGCGCAATGGACGTTAAGGTAAGTGCCTGATTTTAATTTTGGGAGGTGGGTGCGGGCGGCCCTTTCCCGACGCTGGACATCCTGGGGGGGGTCGCCTGCACCTCTCAGCCTCCTCCTCCGGGGTGCCGCTGTGGTCTCTGAGCAGTGAGAGAGCTTGGAGCCCCTCAGTCCCCCGGTTGTATGGGGGCATTGGGGAGCCTCCCCATGGCGCTCCTGGATAGTGCTAATGTAGCATGAACTAATTCCCGCAGGGCAGCCGCTTTGCGGTATTAGTTGTAGACCCTGCATATTTTGGCATGCGAAAGCAAATGCATATTTGCATGAGCGATGTCTTGTGATTAGCCAATTAGGCCAAATTTATCAGGTTGTACTTGGTTGATGAACACATATTTTCTTTGGTGAAATCAGAGTGTGGAGTTGTCTCTGTTTTGTTACATGCTGTTCCGTGCAGTGACGGCATTACAATAGTAAGAGGCATCCCAACATCCCTTTATGATGTGCATGTTTTCTATACTCTGTCTGCTCCCTCTGAAACTTTCTTTCTTAACATTTTATTGCCACAGTTTAGATTAATTTCCAAGAAACATTAACCTGCCTGGCGTTCTATTAAGATCGCCAGGCAGGCTGCGGGAGGGTTTTTTTTTAATAAAAAAAAAACTATTTCATGCAGCCAACTGAAAGTTGGCTGCATGAAAGCCCACTAGAGGGCGCTCCGGAGGCGTTCTTCCGATCGCCTCCGGCGCCCAGAATAAACAAGGAAGGCCGCAATGAGCGGCCTTCCTTGTTTTGCTTACATCGTCGCCATAGCGACGAGCGGAGTGACGTCATCGACGTCAGCCGACGTCCTGACGTCAGCCGCCTCCGATCCAGCCCTTAGCGCTGGCCGGAACTTTTTGTTCCGGCTACGCTGGGCTCAGGCGGCTGGGGGGACCCTCTTTCGCCGCTGCTCGCGGCGGATCGCCGCAGAGCGGCGGCGATCAGGCAGCACACGCGGCTGGCAAAGTGCCGGCTGCGTGTGCTGCTTTTTATTTCAGCCAAATCGGCCCAGCAGGGCCTGAGCGGCAGGCTCCGGCGGTACTGGACGAGCTGAGCTCGTCCAGACCGCCCAGCAGGTTAACCTCCTCAGCGTTCCGTTTCTGCTGGATTTCTGTGCAAAAAGCAATCCAATTAATTTTCATAACCTTTTTCCTCTAACTTGACAAAATGTGTCAAGCAAGGGTCTAGTGTACATTTTGAGTCCAATAAAAGCTTGTAACAAAATCTAAACTAAATTTCAAAATTGCTCCCCAAAATCTCTGATCATTTATACTTCCAAGCTGCAGCTGCTCAACCTGTTATAATACAAATGTAAAGCAGTGGTGCTCATCAGAGCTAGGATTTCCGAGATACTCGGATATCCTAGCTCTTTTTTCACTATTCAAGCTCGAATACCAAGCTCGAATAGTATTAGCTATCTGGGCTGTGCTATCTGAGCGCACTCGGATAGCAAGCAGCTATACGGAGATATCCTAGCTATCCGAGCTCGGATAGCGTCACGTCAGACGTCACCTCGAGTCCTCACAAGCGAATCAGAGGGCTCCCAGCCCTCTGACTGCAGCCAATCACAGAGGGGGAGCCTGGCCAAGCCCCCCTCTATAAATAGCGGACGCCATCTTGCCTCACTCGTCCTGCTTGCGACTTACTGACTAACTGTACTGAGAGAACTGCTCCAGTGCTTTTTGTCTGTGTGCAAGTGCATTTATTGTGTTCTAAACCAAGCGTTTTTACACTCACACACTTGATATTCAGCTGTATTGCTTTGTATTGTAGATAGATTGTATTTTAGGCAGTTTAGTTTGTGTGATTAGGGACTAGGGAGGGAGACTGTCACTGGTGCTGCTGCAGCTGCAGCCAGCAGCTAGGCCCTGTGCCTAGGCAAGGCAGCCTGCCCTGCTCTGTGCTCTAGTCTCTAGTTACCTTACCTGTGGTCTCACCTGTCCTACTCTACTGTACTACTTCTGTGTTAGATAGATTATTGTACTATTTTGTAGTTAGCAAGTCCCAGCTTTACTGCTATACCTGTCCTGTATCTGCTCTCTGTAATCTAGTCACACCTGTTCTATTATTTAGCTAGATTCTTCTATTGTTTAGTTAGTAGTACTGTAGTGTACTCTAGTCTGTGTATAGAGACCGTCCGTCACCGCGTTACCTAGGGTCTTTGTGTGCGCAGTGCACGTCTGCGCTGTCCGCACCCTCTTGTTAGTGCTACACCCGTCCTATTGTTTATATTACTTGTATTGTGTATTCGCTGAATTATACTGTAGTCTGTGTATAGGGACACCGTCAGTCAGCGTCAGCTAGGGTCTTTGTGTGCGCAGTGCACGTCTGCGCTGTCCGCACCCTCTCATTAGTGCTACACCCGTCCTATTTTTTTATATTACTTCTATTGTGTATTCGCTGACTATACTGTACTGTAGTCTGTGTATAGGGACACCGTCAGTCAGCGTCAGCTAGGGTCTTTGTGTGCGCACTGCGCACTCTCTCCTTAGCGCTACACTGATCTCTGCTGTAGAGTACACCTGTCCGTCACCTTACACACCCACCACCAGTCCCACCTCATTAAAGTACCCCACTTGTCCCACCCGCCTTTACATACATAAGTTTTTTTTTTTTCATTTGTATAATATTAAAAATATACGATGTCTGGCACTGGCAGCCGTGGTTTGGGCAGGGGCAGCAAGGGCATCGCCAAGAGAGAAGGTCGTGGGCGTGGCAGCCGTGCCACCACCACCATGCGCAGTTCTGTGTCTGCACCAGAGGCTATTCCGCCATTAGCCACTGGCCGTGAACGCCTTGGCCGCCCAAAAGCTGGGAGTCACGCTGCAGAGACACAGCAGCAGCAGCGTGTGGAGCAGATGTTCCTCCCACCGCTAGGTCGTAGCCGTCCTATTGAGGAGAAGGACGCAGACTCAGTGGTGGAACTGATGGTGGATGAGCAGGCCACCATTAGCTCTGTAACCGAGTCCTCCACCCCCGCCACCACTCCTGTTCGCAAGAGCAGCAGCAGCCGACCAGCACTGCCTGGGAAGGAGGAGTGCAGTTCTCCAGCCCCAGCGGGCGACACCAGCACCCTGTCACTCAGCAACTTCTTATCCCCAAGCACAGTGGGGTTATGGAGTGTTGTTGCGGCAGAATTGGAGGAGGAAGGAATGCTCATGGGCACTTTGGGGGATGATGCTTTGGACAGTCAGACAGTGGTGACTGTCCATTTGCCCATGCATGCAGAAGGGGAGTTTGTGGGATCCCAGCAGGACATGTTTGCGGAGGGGGAGGATGATGATGACAGGGTGAAGGACAGAGACTGGGTGCCAGTTCCTGGGAGTGAAGATGTCATCAGCTCTGAGGAGGAGGATGCGTCTGTGGGCCTTGCTAGAAGGATCAGCACCGCAGGCATGGGCAGGATCACAAGTGGGCGTGGTATGCAGGCCACACAGCGTGCTGATCCGGAGACGAGTTCTGTCAGTGCCACCACCAGCAGCACCAAGAACTCCCCCCCCCCCCTCCCAACCACCACAGGGAGACCAGCGGCAGCAGCACCTTCCAGCCGAGGGGGCAACTTCACCTCCCCAATTTGGAATTTTGTCACCCTGCCATATGTGGAGTGCAAGTATGCCACCTGCAACCAGTGCCGCGAGCAGCTCAGCAGAGGGAAGGAGCCCTGCGTTTGGCACCACCTCTCTGGTCAACCATCTTGCAGGGAAACACTTTCATGAGCATGAGGAGTTCATGAAGTTGAAGGAAGCTGGCAGTGGCAGACCCGCCACCACTGCGAAGCCGTCGGCAGCAGCCACCCACCCTCCTCCACCAGCACCAGCAGGAGTGCGTCAGAAACGCACTGCTCCTCCTCCCTCTGTAACTCCTGCCGCCGACACTGAGGCCTGTTCTGGCAGCCAGTCCTCAGTGGCCTCCTCTGCTCCCTCCACTGATTCCCGTGCCAGCAAAAGGCGTCGCCAGACCCTGCTCAGCGACACCTTCCAGGGGGTGGTCAGGGTTCTGCCTCCCAGCAGCCGTCAGCTGAACGGCTTGCTGGCACGGGCCATGTGCTCCCAACTCCTGCCTTATTCCCTTGTGCAGGAGGGGAGCGACATGCGTGCGCTCCTGATGTGTGCAGCCCCCGATTGGCTAATCCCCAGCCGACATTATTTCGCACGCACGGCCATCCCTGCACTTCACCGCTCGGTGATGGCCAATGTCGGGAGAGGGCTGGAGCACGCGGTGGGTCAACGGGTCCACGTCACCATGGACTCGTGGAGCAGCCGGTTTGGGACAGGCCGCTATCTGTCCTTCACTGCGCATTGGGTCAGCTTGGTGGAAGGGGGAGCAGCATCGGGCATTGTCAGAGCAGCAGCAGCACCAACAACGCAGTGGGTGGTGCCACCATGCAGGGTCAGCGGAATTGCAGCAGGTTCCTCTGATCCGCTTCCATGCTCCGGCACACCAGCCCAAACCCCCCGCCTCAGCAGCAGCGTGAAGCCCCGCCACTGCCAAGCGCTGCTGGAATTGGTCAGCCTGGGGAAGACCAAACTGACGGCGAACCATGTCCTGGCCAAACTCCGAGAGCAGGAGAGGAATTGGCTGACCCCCAGAGGCCTCAGAGTCGGCGAGGTGGTGTCCGACAATGGGGCAAACCTGGATGCTGCAATCAGCAGGGGAGACCTGACCCATATCCCCTGCCTGGCGCACGTCCTGAACCTGGTAGTCCAAAAGTTCCTGCGGACCTACCAGGGGATGGACCGACTCCTTGAGGCGGCAAGGAAGGTTGTGCGTCATTTTACGGCACTCGCCTGCAGCCGTAGCGAGCCTGGAAGAGGTGCAGAAGGAGCTGCACCTGCCACAGCACCGGCTCATGATCGATGTTCCAACTCGCTGGAACTCCACCCTGGCGATGTTGGAGCGTCTGGTTGAACAGAGGCAGGCTGTCAGCCAGTACCTTGCACGAGCAACAGTTGCCTCCATCACTGCAACTGGGCGTGCTGCCACCAACTCCATCATCTCCACAGAGGACTGGGGGCACATGCAGCAAGTGTGCTCAGTCCTGGCACCCTTCCTGCAGGCCACCAACATGGTAAGCAGGGACCATGCAATGGTGTGCGAGTGGGTCCCCTTGGTGTGTGTGCTGGACAGGGCCCTGTATGCACTGCTGGAAGAGGGAGCGGAAGCCTTGGACCAGCAGGAGCTGCAGGCAGCTTCACAGGCCACCTCTGAGGAGGAGGGCTTGGAGTTGGTGGAGGTCCCTGACCTTGTTGCTGATGAGGGGGAGCAGCAGAGCGCAGCTGGCTTGGTGCGGGGGTGGAGAGAGAATGAGGTGGAGGAGGCAGAGGAAGAGGAGGACAGCACTGTCGGCTATGGGGCTGCCGATGATGTGCCAACAGACGTGGCCAGACTCTTCCCAATGGCAGCGCACATGCTGAAGTGCCTGCGCAAGGACCCAAGGGTCATCCAGATGAAGCAGAGGGAGGACATCTGGATCTGCATGATGCTGGACCCACGTCTGAAGGGGAAGCTCAGCCAGTTCCTGCCTGCAGGAGGAGACCGTGCGCAACAAATGAGGGATTTGCAGCTGTCCCTTGTTGAGCGCTTGGAGGAAGCCTTCCCTCAGACATCCACCCCCACTGTCCAGCCAGCACAGAGGCAGCAGCAGGTGCCTGCATCCACCAGCAGCAAGTGCACGCGCACCACAGACCTGCTGTCTCTGACCCAGGAGCTCTACATGAGTGTAGAACTGCCAAGGACTAAAGAAAAGGTGCCTGCAGCAGCATCCTTCTCCAGTCACAGGCAGCGCTTGACCCGCATGGTGGCTGACTACATGGGGTCCTTCAGCGGGCTTGACAGCGTGGCCCCTGTTGATCCCATGGAGTATTGGGTCAAGCCGATCTGGAGCGAGCTTGCGCAGTACGCCCTGGAAGTGCTCTCCTGCCCCCCTTCCAGCGTACTGTCAGAGCGTTGCTTCAGTGCAGCCGGTGGAGTCGTCACTGAGAAGCGATCTCGTCTGTCTCACAAGTCTGTGGACAGACTGACGTTTCTCAAAATGAACCAGGCTTGGGTGGAAGGCGAATTCCTGGCCCCTGTTGTCGGCGAGAGGGCGACATGAAGTGGCGCACACACATTACACCTGCTGCTGCTGTATTTCTTCCTGCTGTCTGTGTCTCCACTGCCAGGGAACACATTACAAGGTGCTGCTGCCCATGCGCCACAAGCTATTACGCTCAAAAATAGCTGCATCCATTAAAAAAAAAAATTGTAATTAATTTAGAAGTGTCCGGGTTGAAAACTGTGCTGTCCCAATTGTATTGGAAACAATGTGGGCTTCACGACCGCTGTCTGGAACCTCATGCTGTTTATTTACGGCCCTGGAACCACCGCTAGGAACCAGGGCCTATTATGTCTTGCTGCCTGCCCTCCTTCCTGCTGCCAGTCTGCCACACACTCAACCTCCTCGCGCTGCCTGTTGTTGTATTTCCTCCTGCTGTCTCTGTCTCCACTGCCAGGGAACACATTACAAGGTGCTGCTGCCCATGCGCCACAAGCTATTACGCTCAAAAAAAGCTGCATCCATTAAAAAAAAAATTGTAATTAATTTAGAAGTGTCCGGGTTGAAAACTGTGCTGTCCCAATTGTATTGGACACAATGTGGGCTTCACGACCGCTGTCTGGAACCTCATGCTGTTTATATACGGCCCTGGAACCACCACTAGGAACCAGGGCCTATTATGTCTCGCTGCCTGCCCTCCTTCCTGCTGCCAGTCTGCCACACACTCAACCTCCTCACGCTGCCTGTTGTTGTATTTCCTCCTGCTGTCTGTGTCTCCACTGCCAGGGAACACATTACAAGGTGCTGCTGCCCATGCGCCACAAGCTATTACGCTCAAAAATAACTGCCTGTCCTGCATTATTTATTTTGGAAAAAAAAATTTAAATTTTAGAGGTGTCCGGGTTGAAAACTGGGCTGTCCTAATTGTGTATTGGACACAATGTGGGCTTCACGACCGCTGTCTGGAACCTCATGCTGTTTATTTACGGCCCTGGAACCACTGATAGGACCCAGGGCCTACTATGTCTCGCTGCCTGCCCTCCTGCCTGCTGTCAGTCTGCCACACACTCAACCTCCTCACGCTGCCTGTTGTTGTATTTCCTCCTGCTGTCTGTGTCTCCACTGCCAGGGAACACATTACAAGGTGCTGCTGCCCATGCGCCACAAGCTATTACGCTCAAAAATAGCTGCATCCATTAAAAAAAAAAAATTGTAATTAATTTAGAAGTGTCCGGGTTGAAAACTGTGCAGTCCCAATTGTGTATTGGACACAATGTGGGCTTCACGACCGCTGTCTGGAACCTCATGCTGTTTATTTACGGCCCTGGAACCACCGATAGGAACCAGGGCCTATTATGTCTCGCTGCCTGCCCTCCTGCCTGCTGCCAGTCTTCCACACACTCAACCTCCTCACGCTGCCTGTTGTTGTATTTCCTCCTGCTGTCTGTGTCTCCACTGCCAGGGAACACATTACAAGGTGCTACTGCCCATGCGCCACCAGCTATTACGCTCCCAGTGTACAATTCGGCCCACTTTGTTTTTGAGTTTGACACCCCTGGGCTAGATAGTACAGGTGTTGCTCAGTGCATGCCAGCTAGGTACAGGATCCCCATACCAACCCTCGTTCCAGCGATCGCAGCAGCCTCTCTGCACAGCTGAAATATTCTGGTATGAGGAGGATTGGGACTGACGTCAAGACGTCAGTCCTGATCTTCCGCATACTGGAATACCGCAGCTGTGCAGAGAGGCTGCTGCGATTTCTAGTTGCTATACGGTAACGGCCTATATGAATCGATATTTTCCTAAATGCTCAGTAAAATCAGCTGTTTTCTGCATTACTGCATGCGGTAATGTTTTGCAAATCGAGACCATTGTGCTGAAAAAGTATTTTAAATAGAAGATCAAAAATGTTCTCCTAGGAGAAAACTGAGGTGAAAATGTTAACTGCATATGAGCCATGGTCTCTTTCATTGTCACTAGCAGATTGTCTTACTCCATCTCCTCCTTAGTCACCCTCTTTTACACTAGATCACCTTTTCTGGCACAATGGAAATCTAACAGCCCCTTGGTATTTTCAGTGAAAAACTAGCTAATGCCCCCCTCCCTGGTCCTTGGGGAATAACTCCTGTAGGTGATGATGGGATAAGGGGAGGAGCTGGGACTGATCTGCATCTGAAATTCACACAGAAAGACAGTTGTGTAAACCCAGCAAGCCTGGTGGTAAAATAATATTGATTAAAAAATGGTTAACATGCATAGTATATTCCACAAAATATGCATAAAAAAACAAGCGTCATTTAAGAGGGACACTTATCAAACTCAGGAAGTGGTTAAGGATCAGCGCAGATACACCTGTCCTGCAGATGTTCAATAGTTAATGTTAGTGAGCAATTCTGATCGTGCTAAGGCAGAACATCTGCATTGCTATATGGGTGTCTGACAGCTGCAGGGCTCCCCCCAGTGGCTGGAAAGGAAGGATACAACCACTGTCCATCCCTTTTGCCCTGTGAGCTGCGTCTCCCAGTGATCAACAACTACAGCTTTGACTACCAAGACACCTTCAGCTGACATACAGAGGTGCCATGACTGACAAGCCAGCACACCTCAAAGCTACCTGTTTTGTGCTGAAATACATCAACTAGCCTGCAGAAGGCAATCAACTCATCTTCTTGGTTGTTTGTTGACAGAAACGCAGTTAGTGGCCATGACAACCACCAGTTCATAACTTTCCAAGTTCATGCAGGATTATGTAAATGTATGTACATGCAAATTTATGCAGCTTGCAAATGGACCAATCAATTTGAACCTTGGTGGAACTTGATTGGTCCATTTCCAAGCTGCATATATTGCACACAAATTGACATAATCCTGCATGAACTCAGAAATATTAGCCTCTCATTGATCAGCCCTACTGCCATCATCCTAGGGCCATATGCAATTCACTTTTTGGTGATATTTTCAATATTGTCAAAACGCATTTTAAGCCACCAGCAACACAACAATACTTAAAATAATTTTGATAGTACTTTTTCACCTACTTTTTCAGTTGCAAAGTGCTGAAAAGTTATTTAAAGAGACTCTGTAACAAATTTTTCAGCCTTAGTTCTTCTATTCTATAAGTTCCTTTGCCTGTTCTAATGTGCTCTGGCTTACTGCAGCCTTTCCTAATTGCACTGTCTCTGTAATAAATCTTATCTCCTTTCCACTGTCGTGTCTGTCGGGCTAAGGCTTGAATGTGTGGAATGTGCAGGGCTGCTTGTGATTGGATAGAAGCGATACACACCCTCTGCAGGCCCCCTGCACACTTTGTATGACTCACACACTCTGTTTATGTGAGCCTATCACAAGCTGGTTAGTTTGTTTGTAAACACTGCCTAAAACTGTTAATTACAAGCCAGGATTGCAGCAGAGAGTGGCAGAAACAGCACAGAGGGGCCCAGGAGAACATAAGGAAGAGAATGGTATGCTTTTTAGTGTAAGAATATTAGAGTACAGATTCTCTTTAAAACAGAAGATTAAAAATGGTCTCCTGTGAGAAAAAAATGATAATTGCATATGGCCCCTAGTCTCATCTGTTATCTCCACATCGCACACCTCCTCTCAGCTGTCATTTCCAGATTTCACACTTCAGCTCCTCCTATGTCACCATCCATGCATCACACCCACATTACAGTCTACCTCTTCCTCAGTCACCCTTCAGATCTCACACTTTTACCTCTTCTCTGGTCACCATGCAGATCTCCAACTCAAGTCTTCTGTCATCCTCCAGCTCTCACACTCCATCGTCTCCTCTTCCATCCTCTATCAACCAATGTCAAACCCCAATTACTCTTCTGACATTCTACAAATCACACTCCCTCTCTTTTGCGGTTATCCTCCAACTCAATCATAATCGAGGGCCCATATGCAATTCCCTTTTTCTCCTGAGGTGATATATTCAAAACATGTCATAAAATACATTTTACCCACCAGCAAGCAATGAAATGCTCAAAAGAATTTTGATAGCACTCTTTAAATTGCTAAGTTCTGAAAAGTTATTTTAAAAAGAAGTTGAAAAATTGCCTCCTAGATAGGCGTTCAATGCTACCCTGCTATCTGCTATCAGGACTGAGGAAGCCAAAAAAACACGTTGCCTGTGCTAAATAACCGTGTTGTCTTATGTGAGGTATGTCATTGTATGGTATCTCACCTAACCCTTTATGTTTTTATCTCCGTTTTATCCACCCTGGGCACCTCTTTGCCCCTATTGTGTCCTAGGAGAAAACGTAGGAGTAAAAGTAAATTGCATATGGGCCTAGATGCCCCACCCAGCTCTTCCTTAATCACCCTTAAAGGAAACATCAGGCCAAAAAAATGTAAAATCAGCTTTAGGCTCAACACACACCATACAATCTTGGTTGTTCAATCTTACCACTTTCATGTAGTATAAGAGTTTATCCAATCAATTATTCAAGGTATTTTCAATCTGTTGGCCCTTATACTACATAGATTTGGTAAATCTGTACAACCAAGATTGTATGGTGTGTGTTGAGCTTAAGTCACCTAAGGCTTTCTCCAGCCCCTTGCAGCCGACAGTCCCACGCTGATTGCTCCGCACTCCGCCGCCGTCCCGGGCTCCCCACACGGTGCAGAGGTCGACTTCGAGGTCGTCCTTACTGCGGCTGCATGAAGCACCGCTGTCATTCATGGCCACGTTGTTCGCGGCGTACTGCGCAGGCGCAGTAGTTCTGTGCCTGCACAGTACGCGGCGGACAACTTGGGCATGATTGACAGCGGTGCTTCACGCAGCTGCAGTAATGACGACCTCGAGGCCGGCCTGAACAGCGTGCGGTTGGCCCGGGACAGCAGCGGATCGATCAGCATGGGACAGTCGGCTGCAAGGGGCTGGAGAAAGCCCCAGGTGACTGAAGCTGAATTTACGTTTTTTTTTTGCCTGATGTTCTCTTTAAGGAGTCACTCCCTATCTTCTCCTCTATCACCCGCTAGATCTCCCACCGATCTCCCTCCCTTATTCCCCCAGAGAACTCAATCAATACCATCCTCTCTCACACTCCAAAATCTTGCACCCAATCTCCTTTTCATCCTCCAGATCTCACTCACATTCCATCTCCTACTCTGTCACCTTCCAGGTCCACATCTGTTCCTCTGTCATCCTCCAGATTTCACAACCGACCCACCCTCTGTCACATTCCAGATATAATACCCCATATCCCTCATCCATCATACTTCACATTTCACACACCGTCTCCTGATCCTCATAATACAGTCCCCGTCCTTGTTCTTTACCTCCATCACCCTCCAGATTTAAAATGTTCCTCATCTCCCTGCACTGAAAGAGCACAATGGACAGCATCTCTTTAATGTGATATAATGCACTACAACTTCAACCAGTATAAAAAAAAAAAACGCCCATCTTACAAGATATCAGCAACACCAAGCATACGCTCCAAGCTAAACACCCAGTGGGACCTGAGAATCTGTGCTGTTTCCAGTAAAAACACCACATATTCCGGTGAGGAAAGAAGCACATATTTGTGGGATGATCACCACCAAAATAAATGAGAAAAAGCTGAAAACAGACTACATACGGAGAGAGGGAAAACTAGGACATGCCATGCACCCAGACACAAGGGGCACTATTCACTATGCCTCTCCTCAACTGGTTATCACTGGAAATCCCTGGAGAAAACACAGGGGATATAACAGATCCAGCATGGCTTTATTAAGCATTTTCTGCTATTAGGGGACAAGTGTTTTCTGCTTGCCTGCGTCATATCACACCTTAACAAAGGTTGCAGAAGGGTGCTTTAATTAGCATTTGTGTGACTGCAGATATACTGTATACAGCATCCACACTGGGGATAAATCCAGAACATTGACAATCTGCTGATGTGACGTGATTGTGCAATGTGTTTGTTCAGCTAAACGTGTTT
Organism: Hyperolius riggenbachi; assembly: GCF_040937935.1. NCBI lineage: Eukaryota > Metazoa > Chordata > Amphibia > Anura > Hyperoliidae > Hyperolius > Hyperolius riggenbachi. Next base: position 15,644,042 of record NC_090657.1, on the reverse strand, counting down.
AACATGTGTAACAACAAGAAAAGCCACCAGGAAAAAATAAAAGGTAGTCAAGCTTACCTTGAGGGGGCTGTGGGCTGCTCAGGAGGTGGGGTACGCGGGCCAGAAGTGAGAGGCCCCACACAGAAGAAAAGAAATGAGTGCTGTGAGGCAGAAGTGGAAGTTGTTGTGTTGGTGGGAAAAGTTCCAGACTGAAATCTGGAACTGCAATTCTTCCTCTGTACAAAGGGCCAAAATACATCCCCCTCCCCCTCACTTTATTCATCTGTAACTCTCTGTCCCCAAAACAGAAAGATTTTATGCAGAGCAACTGTGCCATCCTATCACCAGAGGGTGCATAACTGTAGTGCACACAGTGTCACAGATCAGTATGTATGTGTGAACACTGCAAAACTATCACTGACTGGTGTATCCGAATCAGAGAGAATCAGAAGTATTTGTAATCGCCAAGCACTAGTGGGTTGTGCCCGGGAATTGGGTTTGGCACATACAATTGCTCAGAATAGGAGTAAGAAAATATAGATAAATACAAAACGCATAAATAACAGGATGCAAGTACAAACACAGTGTATTCAATGTATACTGCAAACAGCATCACTGGCCAGGGCCGGATTTACCATAAGGCAATGTAGGCACATGCCTACAGGCGCCTGATGGTGGAAAGGCGTCTCAATCCCCTCCCTGGACTCCTCTCTTTCTCGCAACCTATGCAGAGTCCTGATGAGAGTGTAAATGAGAGGTTACTCACGCTCTCAGCATTCCACTGACCAAACCTTCCTTCAGTCAGGGGCACCTCTAGCTACTCAATACTGAGGTTCCTCTGCCTACCTAATATTTGGGAGCAACTTTAGCTACTTATTATTGAGGGTATTCCTGGCTACCTAAGGCTCAACACACACCATACAATCTTGGTTGTTCAATCCTACCACTTTCATGTAGTATAAGTGCTTATCCAATCAATCATTCAAGGTATTTTCAATCTGTTGGCCCTTATACTACATAGATTTGGTAAATCTGTACAACCAAGATTGTATGGTGTGCAGGCATGCTCGGATACCCCTTTTTATTATTCGAGTTAGGTCGAATTCGAATAGTAAATTATTCGAGTTAGGCCGAATATTCGAGTCGCATATTTTTTACTATTCGACCTCGGTATTCGAGCTCACTATTCGAGTCGGTATTCGAGCTCATTATTCGAGCTGACTATTAGAATTGGCCTTAAATAGCTTCCAACACTTGTTTTGGGGGTGAATGATGCAAGAAACATCCTTTTTTCCAAGTAACAACAGCAAGTGATTATGCGGTGATGTTCCTTTAAAAAACAAAACAAAACAAAAAAACCTGTTTGAATGAGAAGGTGTGTCCAAAGTTCTGTTCGGTACTGTACCTCCTCCTCCTCCTCCTCCCTTTTATTTTTCTTCCTATTCTTATTATTCTTAATAATTTTTTTATTTTTAAAGAAATGCAGCTGGTGGAAGCGCCATTGTATGTGCTCCCTGGCAGTGGAAACACACAGACAGCAGGAGGTAAATTCAGCAGCAGCAGGAGGAGGAGGAGTGTGTGGCAGCAGGCAGTCAATGAGGCAGGCAGCGAGACATAATAGGCTTTGGTACCTAGCGGTGGTACCAGGCCGTAAATACACAGCATGAGGTTCCAGACAGCGGTCGTGAAGCCCACATCGTGTCCAATACACAATTGGGACAACACAGTTTTCAACCCGGACACCTCTAAAAATAATATCACAAAGTATTAAAAAGTATATATTTTTTTTATTTTTAAAGAAATGCAGCTATTTTTGAGCGTAATAAATAGCTGGTGGCGCACGCATGTTGGAAGCGCCATTGTATGTGCTCCCTGGCAGTGGAAACACACAGACAGCAGGAGGGAAGTTCAGCAGCGGTCGTGCAGCCCACATCGTGTCCAACACACAACTGGGACAACACAGTTTTCAACCCGGGCACCTCAGAAAAATTAAACCTTTTTTTTTTTTACAGCAAATTACACATATAGCTATTGTTGGACATAATAGCTGGTGGCAGAGTGGCAGCAGATGGTAATTCTGTGTACCCTGGCAGTGGGAAACACAGACAGACAGCAGAAGGGCAGTACACAGCAGCCCACTGTAGGTGTAAAATGTGTGGCTGCAGGCGACGTAATAGTCAAAGTGAACCAGGCTGGCTTAGTGAGCAGGAGCCAGGAGGTGGTAAAGGGTGGTAAGGCATATTAACGATGGTTCCGGCAGCCACTTCATGTCCCCCTCTCGCCAACAACAGGGGCCAGGAACTCGCCTTCCACCCACGCCTGGTTCATCTTGAGAAACATCAGTCTGTCTACAGACTTGTGAGACAGACATGCGCGTTTCTCGGTGACCTCGCCACCAGCTGCACTGAAGCAGCGCTCGGACAGCACGTTGGAAGGGGGACAGGACAGCACTTCCAGGGCGTACTGCGCCAGCTCGCTCCAGATCTCCAGGCGCTTGACCCAATACTCCATGGGATCAACAGGGGCATCGCTGTCAAGCCCGCTGCAGGACCCCATGTAGTCAGCCACCATGCGGGTCAGGCGCTGGCTGTGACCGGAGGAGGATGCTGCTGCATGCACCTCCTCTCTAGTCACTGCTGGAGCCTCTACAGTCCTGTAGAGCTCGTTGCTGAGAGACAGCAGGTCTGTGGTGCGCTTGCTGCTGGTTGCAGGCACCTGCTGCTGCCTCTGTGCTGGCTGGACAGGTGGGGTGAAAGGCTGGGGGAAGGCTTCCTCCAAGCGCTCAACAATGGCCTGCTGCAAGCTCCATATTTGTTGCGCTGGGTCTCCTCCTGCAGGAGGCAGGAACTGGCTCAACTTCCCCTTGAGGCGTGGGTCCAACATCATGCTGATCCAGATGTCCTCCCTCTGCTTCATCTGGATCACGGTGGGGTCCCTGCGCAGGCACCTCAGCATGTGCGCTGCCATTGGGAAGAGGCGGGCCACGTGTGCTGGCACATCGACGGCAGTGCTGTCCTCATCCTCCTCCTCTGCCGCCTCATCCTCTCTCCACCCCCGCACCAACTCAGCTGCGCTGATCCCCCTCATCAGCAGCAAGGTCAGGGACCTCCACCAAGTCCTCCTCCTCCTCCCCCTCAGAGGTGGACTGTACAGCTGCATGCCGCTCCTGCTGGGCCAAGGCTGCCGCTTCCTGTTCCAGCAAAGCATCGAGGGTCCAGCAGACAAACCAGGGGCACCCACTCGCACACCATAGCATGGTCCCTGCTCACCATGTTGGTGGCCTGCAGAAAGGGAGCCAGCACACCTGCTGCATGTGCCCCCAGTCGTCATCGGGGACGATGGACGGGATGTTGCTGGTCTTGTCCCTTTTCTGAACGGCGGACACAGTGGCCAGGGCAAGGTAGTGGTTGACAGCGTGCTTCTGTTCAACCAGATGCTCCAACATCGCCAGGGTGGAGTTCCAGCGAGTTGGAACGTCAAGGATCAGCCGATGGCGTGGAAGCTACAGCTCCTTTTGCACATCTTCCAGGCTCGCAGAGGCTGCAGGCGAGCGCCGGAAGTGACGCACAACATTCCTTGCCGTTTCCAGCAGTTCGTCCATCCCCTGGTAGGTGCGCAAGAACTTCTGAACCACCAGGTTCAGCACGTGGGCAAGACAGGAGATGTGGGTCAGGTTTCCCCTGCCGATTGCGGCAACCAGATTGGCCCCATTGTTGGCCACCACCTCCTCTCCGACTCTGAGGCCTCTGGGGGTCAGCCAAGTCCTCTCCTGCTCCTGGAGTTTGGCCAACATATGGGTTGCCGTCAGTTTGGTCTTCCCAAGGCTGACCAACTGCAGCAGCGCTTGGCAGTGGCGTGGCTTCACGCTGCTGCTGAGGCGGGGGGTTTGGCCAGGTGTGCCGGAGGATGGCAGAGGATCGGAGGAACCTGCTGCAGTTCCCCTGACCCTGCGGGGTGGCACCACCCACTGTGTTGCTGCTGCTGCTGTGCCCGCTGCTGCTCTCCCATCCTCACCCCCTTCCACCAAGCTGACCCAGTGGACAGCGAAGGACAGGTAGTGGCCTGTCCCGAAGCGGCTGCTCCAGAAGTCCATGGTGACGTGGACCCTTTCACCAACCGCGTGCTCCAGCCCTCGCTCCACATGGGCCATCACAAAGCGGTGCAGTGCAGGCATTACCTTGCGGGCGAAGAAGTGTCTGCTGGGGAGCTGCCAGTCTGGGGCTGCACAAGCAAGCAGCGCACGCATGTCGCTCCCCTCCTGCACGAGCATGTACGGCAGGAGTTGGGAGCACATGGCCCGTGCCAGCAAGCCGTTCAGCTGACGCACCCGACGGCTGCTGGGAGGCAGAGCCCTAACCACCCCCTGGAAGGACTCGCTCAAAAGGCTCTGGCGTCGCCTTTTGCTAGCACGGGAATCAGCGGAGACAGCAGAGGAGGCCACTGAGGACTGGCTGCCAGAACAGGCCTCAGTGTCGGTGGCAGGAGTTGCAGAGGGGGGAGGAGCAGTGCGTTTCCGCACTCCTGCTGGTGGTGCTGGAGGAGCAGGAGGGCGAGTGGCTGCTGTTGCTGCTGCTGTTGCTGAAGGCTGTGCAGTGGTGGGTGTGGTGCCACTGCCAGCGCCAGATGCCTTCAGCCTCTTGAACTCCTCATGCTGGTGGTAATGTTTAGCAGCAAGATGGTTCAGAAAAGAGGTGGTGCTGTACTTTAAGGGGTCTGCACCTCTGCTCAGCTTCCACTGACAGTGGTTGCAAGTGGCGTACTTGCTGTCAACTGTGGGCATGGTGAAAAATTGCCAGATTGGTGACGTGAAAGCCCCCCTACGAACTGGAGCCGCTGCTGCCTGTCTCCCTGTGGTGGTTGGGGGGGCTTGGGTGCAGCTGGTGGTGGTACTGGCAGATGCTGCTGAGCCTGAGACACCAGCAGGCTGTGGGACCTGCCTACTGCTGCCAATGCTTGCAATGATGCGCCTCCTTGCAAGGCCCACAAGCGCATCCTCCTCCTCCTCAGAGCTGTTGATGATGACATCCCCAGGAGCTGGTGGCATCCAGTCTTTGTCCGTCACCCTGTCATCATCATCATCCTCCCCCTCCTGAAACATGTCCTGCTGGGATGATGACCCCCCAAACTCCTCTCCTGATGCCTGGATGGGCTGCTTGACTGTCGCCACAGTCTTGCTGTCCAATCCCTCCTCCCCCAAAGTGCCCATCAGCATCTCCTCCTCAAAATCGCCAACAACAGCAGACAATTCACTGATGATGCCTGGGGTAAAAAAACTGCTGAGTGACAGGTCGCCAACTTGTGACGGTGAACTGGCCTCCTCCTCCTCCCCAGGCCCTGCTGGGCGGCTGCTGCGAACAGGGGTGGTGGTGGTGAGGGTGGAGGCCTCGAATGCAGAGCTGATGGCGGGCTGCTCATCCTCCGTCATCAGTTGCATCACAGTGGCTGCATCCTTTTCCTCAATGGGACGTTTCCGACCCGGCTGGAGGAAAATAGGAGCAGGTACTACACGCTGCTGCGTCTCTGCAGCGTGAGTTGCAGACGGTCCTGCTGGGCGCCCAAGGTGTCCACGGCCAGTGGCTATAGGCGGAATGTTAGCCACTGACGCAGCTGCTGCTGCTGCGGAACTGTGCATGGTGGCGCGGCTTGCCACAATGCTGCTCCCTCTCCTCCTGATTCCCTTGCTGCCCTTCCCCTTGCCCAAACCGCGCTGGCTGCCACTTCCAGACATCTTAGATGTTTTTGGCGTAAACAAAAAAGTTTTTTAAAAGGGCGGGTGAAAAAGTGGGGTACTTTAATGGAGTGGGTTGGTGGGTGAGGTGACACTAATCACTAAGTGATTAGATCGCTAAGTGATTACTAGTACAGTATAAATACAAAATACAATAATCAGTAATCAGTGAGTGTGAACAGTGAGTGTGTCCCCTAGTACACTAGTACAACTAGAAAATACAATAATCAGTAGTAATCAGATTCAGTAGAAGGAAATAGAGTGTGTGTACTGTACACTACAGACAGTGCACGCACGCACACACACACGCAGGAGCTATGAACAGTGACAGTGAGTGTCCCTAGTACAGTACAACTACAAAATACAATAATCAGTAGTAAAGGACAAGACAGGGTAGAATACACAGCAGGAACACAGGTATAGATGAGAAATAAACAGAGGACAGGAGGACAGCTGCCCACACAGGCAAGGCCCTGAGGCCTAAAGCTGTAAGCTTGCCTGCAGCAGCAGCTGTTTATATGTAACACACAAGCTACTAACTAAAATACAATCTCTATCTAGCTAACAACAATATAGGTGTGTATAGCAGGTGTATGTGAGCAAAAACGCTAGGTGATTGACCACAATAGAGCACTTGCTAAGCCAAAGCACAAAGGAGCAGATCTCTCTCTGTACAAGTCAAGCAAGGACGGAAAAACCTAACACGGCGGCCGCTATTTATAGGGTAGGGGCTGGCCAGGGTCCCCCTCTGTGATTGGCTGCCGTCAGAGGGCCTGGGAGCCCTCTGATTGGCTCTAAGGACATCAATCTGGGCTATGACGCTATTTGAGCTCGGTATTCGAGCTCGAATACCGCTGTTTGCTCGAATAGCGCGAATAGTGAATGGGCTATTCGAGTTCACTCGAATAGCCCCTTCGAATAGCTGCAGCTATTCGAGCTCGAATACCGAGCTCGAATAGCTGAAAAAGAGCTCGAATATTCGAGCTACTCGAATATTCGAGCTCTGCTGAGCACCAGTGATGGTGTGTGTTGAGCTTTATACTAAGGGGCACCTGTAGCTACCTATGACGGGCAAGTGAAGTAAGGGAGAAGTGACAGCTGGGCCAGCCAGCACACTTGTAGTGCAGTTTGGCGGGGTTTTGTAGGTGCATGGAGTGCGGAGTCTAGGGTGCCAGGACATCTGTGCCTATAGGCTCCTGTGATGTAAATCCGGGCCGGTCACTAGCCTATACATAAGTATATTTTCACAATGATGTAAAATGGAGGAAATAATGATTAGATTATCTAATAACAGAGTAACCAAGCAGCTCAGGGTGACCCAAACTACTAGGAATGTGTAGGGGGATCAAAGGGACCAAAAAGCCCTCTTACTAAAAAAGCAAAGCTTGGTATAATTGCCTTCTTAAAACAGAAGGCAATTTGCAATAATTCAGTTATAAATGAACATTTGTGGTTACCCACAATGCACTACCACTAAATATGCAAATTATCCCTTTTCGCCCTTGTTAAGCCAAGCAAGCATCCAGAACCGCTGGTATATAGCAAGCCTATAGCTTTAAGTTTTACACAGCCAAATCAAACCCACATGTAGACAGCCTGTTTCAGACTTTTGGTCCTCATCAGTACATGGCAGGGATTGATAAGGCTGTATGAAATAGGGCTTGGACCAGTACAACAGAGTAACCAAGCAGCTCAGGGTGACCCAAACTACTAGGAATGTATGGGGGATGAAAGGAACCAAAAAGCCCTCTTACTAAAAAAGCAAAGCTTGGTGTAATTGCCTTCTTAAAACAGAAGGAAATTTGCAATAATTCAGTTATAAGTGAACATTTGTGGTTACCCACAATGCACTACTACTAAATATGCAAATTATCCCTTTTCACCCTTGTTAAGCCAAGCAAGCATCCAGAACCGCTGGTATATAGCAAGCCTATAGCTTTAAGTTTTACACAGCCAAATCAAACCCACATGTAGACAGCCTGTTTCAGACTTTTGGTCCTCATCAGTACATGGCAGGGATTGATACAGCTGTATGAAATAGGGCTTGGACCAGTACAACAGAGTAACCAAGCAGCTCAGGGTGACCCAAACTACTAGGAATGTGTAGGGGGATAAAAGGAACCAAAAAGCCCTCTTACTAAAAAAGCAAAGCTTGGTGTAATCTATTGGTGTTATCTAATAAGTTAGCCCACTTACAAATAAATTATCAGTTTGTAATTTTTATGGTAATTTCATTTTAATAAAAAGAGCAAGCAAACGCCCAGAAAAAAACAAACAAAAAAAAACAAACAAAAAAAACAAAACACATGAAGAAGGAACTGTAGTGAAAATAGCATAATTATGATAATAAAATTGCTCAATTTTTATTACATTCTTATAGATTATTTAGTCAGTGTTTACCCATTGTAAAATCTTTCCTCTCCCTGATTTACATTATGACATTTATCCCTGGTGGTCACATCTTTAGTTCTGCCAGGTGATCTGTACGGAATGTTCATTACTGAGAGGTAGATATAGCATGCTTGGCAGCTGGAAAAAGCCTTTATTTCCCACAATGCAACGAGGTTTACAGACAGCTAAATGTCAGGACTATGGTCCTTACTTCACACTGTGGAAGGGGTTTCACTACAATATCAGCCATACAGAGCCCCCTGGTGATCTATTTGAGAAAAGGTAAAGATTTCTCTTGTGAAAAGGGGTATCAGCTACTGATTGGAATGAAGTTTGATCATTGGGTAAAGTTACTCTTTAAAGTTATAAATTGTTTTGCATGTCATTGAGCGAAATAAGTTTTTGATCCCTACAACCCAGATAGAATTCTGGCTCCCTCCGCTTGGTTATGTGCCCAAGTGGCACACAGATTACAATCAAACAATTACAGACACGCCTGATCTCAACCCATTATGTGCATAAAGCACACCTGTCCACAGAATCCATTCCTTCCATTATAACCTCTCCATCACCAGTGGCAATATGAAAGAGCTGTTGGAGGACATACGGGACAAGATTGTAGACCTGCACAGGGGGATGAAACTGTTGTACCTAGCAATAGGTACAACAGATTTTCCATTTACAGTTGCATCCCTCTTTAACCTCCCTGGCGTTCAATTGTTGCGGACTGTCGTCCGCGGGAGGGCTATTTAAAAAAAATTGTTTTAAATCATGTAGCTAGCACTAGGCTAGCCACGTGTTCCCCAACTGCCCCGGGTGCTGTGTCCCGCCCCCGATCGCCGCTGCCTATATTTACCACTCCGGGATACCGCGAGAGCCGAAACCTCTTCACTCAGCTTAGGTCATCGCTATGGCGACGATCGGACATGACGTCTGATGCCATCAACGTCATGCGCACTCCTGATCCTCGCCATAGCGATGCCCAGTGGTGACGGAAGAGGCTGTGCCAGTGCAGGCTCGGGAAGGAGGGGGGGGGTATTTATCACGCCGCGGATCGCGGTGATCGGGGGGAGCGGCAGCAATCGCACAACATATGCAGCTAGCCAAGTGCTAGCTACATTATGTACAAAAAAAATCGTCCATACCGCTCGGGAGGTTAACCACTTCAGCCCATAGGCCATTTTTACCTTTACCGCCAAGAGCCATTTTCACCTGTCAGCACTCCGCCCATTCATTTGGCCATACTTTTATCACTGCTTCTGTCACCTGAATGATGTATATCTTTTTTTTTTTTGCCACAAATTAGGCCATTTTGTGGGCAATACTTTTTTTCAGCAAATGCTTTATTTTCTATTCATGTCAAAGGAAAAAACAAGAAAAAAAAAAAAACACACACTATTTTTTCAATTTCATCCCCTATAGTTTTATAATAAGAAATGCTACAATGAATAAAAACACACATTGTATTTGCTCCTTAGTCCCAGCTATCACAAAATTTAAATTATGTCCCTATTACAATGTATGGCGACAATATATAATTTGGAAATAAAGGTGTATTTTTTCTGGGGTTTTTTGGGTCCCTAAGGCCCGGTTCACATTAGCGGCTGCTATCCGGAATCGCCGTGCCGGAGCCGGACCGCATGCGGACCGGACGAAACGGACGCACGGCATAGCAATGAAAGTCTATGCGACCGTTCACATGCGTCCGTTTCGTCCGGACCGGAGCCGGACCGGATCCGGACTCCGGCGTCCGTTCCAACATGCGCTATTTTTTGGTCCGGCTGGTCCGGCTGACGTATCCGGACCGGAGCCGGAATGTTGCATCCGGCCAATGGAAACCAATGAGAACCGGAGAGCGCACAACACACTGGCTATAAAAACCGGATGTTGTACCACACTTCCTATGCTGACTCTATGGTATGGTGGCCATTTTGGATGGGGACCACATGGCACCAGCGTTCACAGAGTGGAGCAGCAGTGACTTCATGCTGGAGCTCTTTGGCAGCAATATGGAGCAGGATCTGTCTGATAGCGAGGGGGTGAGGCCCTACACATCAGAAGACCTCATCCTACAGGTGCAGCAGGTACCAGCCCTGTGGGACAAGGGGGATGCGGACCACAGCAACATCAAAAAATGCAGAGGCCTGTGGAAAAAAATTGCCAAGCTGTATGTGGAGGACTTTGAGAACTTGAGCAAGAGACAGCAAGGCACAGAGGGTATGTTGACTAGAAGTTTTTTTGGGGGGGGGGCTTGTGGTTTAAGCTTGTGATGTATTCAACTTTTGCTATGGATTTGTGTCACCCACGTGTTGCCCACCCACCCGTGGCCCACCCACCTGTTCCCCACCCACCTGTACCCCACCTGTGATGTATCCCACCCACCTGTACCCCACCTGTGATGTATCCCACCTGTGATGTATCCCACCCACCTGTACCCCACCTGTGCTGTATCCCACCCACCTGTGATGTATCACACCCACCTGTACCCCACCTGTGATGTATCCCACCTGTGATGTATCCCACCCACCAGTACCCCACCTGTGATGTATCCCACCCACCTCTACCCCACCTGTGATGTATCCCACCCACCAGTACCCCACCTGTGATGTATCCCACCCACCTCTACCCCACCTGTGATGTATCCCACCCACCTGTACCCCACCTGTGATGTACCCCACCTGTGATGTATCCCACCTGTGATGTATCCCACCCACCAGTACCCCACCTGTGATGTATCCCACCCACCTCTACCCCACCTGTGATGTATCCCACCCACCTGTACCCCACCTGTGATGTATCCCACCCACCTGTGATGTATCACACCCACCTGTACCCCACCTGTGATGTATCCCACCTGTGATGTATCCCACCCACCAGTACCCCACCTGTGATGTATCCCACACACCTCTACCCCACCTGTGATGTATCCCACCCACCAGTACCCCACCTGTGATGTATCCCACCCACCTCTACCCCACCTGTGATGTATCCCACCCACCTGTACCCCACCTGTGATGTATCCCACCCACCTGTACCCCACCTGTGCTGTATCCCACCCACCTGTGATGTATCACACCCACCTGTACCCCACCTGTGATGTATCCCACCTGTGATGTATCCCACCTGTGGTGTATCCCACCTGTGCTGTATCCCACCCACCTGTGATGTATCACACCCACCTGTACCCCACCTGTGATGTACCCCACCTGTGATGTATCCCACCTGTGATGTATCCCACCCACCTGTACCCCACCTGTGCTGTATCCCACCCACCTGTGATGTATCACACCCACCTGTACCCCACCTGTGATGTATCCCACCTGTGATGTATCCCACCCACCAGTACACCACCTGTGATGTATCCCACCCACCTCTACCCCACCTGTGATGTATCCCACCCACCTGTACCCCACCTGTGATGTATCCCACCCACCTCTACCCCACCTGTGATGTATCCCACCCACCTCTACCCCACCTGTGATGTATCCCACCCACCTCTACCCCACCTGTGATGTATCCCACCTGTGATGTATCCCACCCACCTGTACCCCACCTGTGATGTATCCCACCCACCTGTACCCCACCTGTGATGTATCCCACCCACCTCTACCCCACCTGTGATGTATCCCACCCACCTCTACCCCACCTGTGATGTATCCCACCCACCTCTACCCCACCTGTGATGTATCCCACCTGTGATGTATCCCACCCACCTGTACCCCACCTGTGCTGTATCCCACCCACCTGTGCTGTAACCCACCCACCTGTGCTGTATCCCACCCACCTGCGATGTACCCCACCTGTGCACATAAAACATACACAATGACCAATTATTATACATCAATTTATTGTAAAAAATTAATACATTTAAAATCACTCAAACTTGAAACTCCAAAATAAACACATTTCAACAAAACATATTAAAAACCAAACATTCACCCTCGTCCAGGTGGTGTGGTAAAATAAAGTCTCAGTTGGTCCCTGTTCCGCAGTGACACTACCCTTGGCCTGGTTGCATACCTCCGCAGGGGCATTAGTGGAAGCACATTCGGGGGTTCCGGAGTCTCTCTTTCCTCCTGCCGCACAAAGTTGTGGAGGATGCATGCTGCCTTCACCACGACAACTGCGTTGCCCGGTTTCAGCAGCATGGGCGTGTGGAACACCCTCCACTTTGACACCAGGATCCCAAATGTGCACTCCACCATTCTCCTTGCACGGCTCAACCGAGCATTGAAGTGTAGCTGGCTGGCATCAAGTCCCCTGTCTGGGTATGGACGCATTACATGGTCGGACAGGGCGAAGGCCTCGTCCCCCACAAACACATAGGGGTAGGCCGGTGCCCTTGTCCCAGGCCAGGGTCTGTCACGGGGGAGACGCAGTCTGCCTTCCTCCATCAGCCGGCAAAGGGTCGTACGCTGGAAAATTCCAGAGTCATTGGAACTACCGTACGACCCCACATCCACGTACACAAACTTGTAGTCCGCATCTGCCACTGCCATTAGAACAATGCTGAAGTATTTTTTATAGTTGAAATAATGGCTGCCACTCCCCACGGGTTTCTGAATCCGGATGTGTTTCCCATCCAGTGCGCCAACACAATTAGGAAACTTGCACTCGGTCCAGAAGCCCTGGGCGATCTCCTCCCATTTCGTGGTGTCCGGCACAGGCATGTATCTGGCCCTCAGTCGCGTCCAAAGGATCCTCGAAGTCCTCACGACGATGCCTGCCACCGTGCTCTTCCCAATACGAAATGTGACATGTAGCGATGTATATGTTTGTCCAGTTGCGATGTACCTACAAGAGAAATAATCGAAATCAATTTTTCATGTCGTTACAGGAGAAAGGTACAAGACAAGGTGGCGCAATATACGGGATGCATATGTGAAATGGCTACGGAAGAAAAAACTTGCCGAACGAAGTGGCAGTGGCGGGGGAAGGCGACAAAAAGACTACCAATTTGCCAAGCAATTGTCTTTCATCAATGCAAGCCTGGAACCTAGACTGTAAGTACCACTACTGTGGGCAGGAACTGAGAGCTCATTTACCATGACTTCGGCCATGTATTGCTATGGCCTCAATTCCCATGGCTAGCGAACTTTTCTCACAAGCTTTATCAAATGTTGGGTAGAAACGGGTGATAAAGTGATTGCTAGTGTTTGCTAGCTCTGTGAATTGACGCCACATGCTGTTTGGCACCCCAATAAATATTTTTTTTATCTACAGGACTGAAGACAATTTGGAGCAAGAGGAACCGACCCAGGAGGCACGGTTCAGCAGTGAGGAGAGCTTGGTGGATGATGACGTCGCCGATGTAACCTATTGCCCCGAGGCGAGGAGTAGGAGGAGGGAGTCCTTAATCACAACTCCGTCCTTTGATGATGACTTGGCAGAAGAGAGCTTGGATGTTGAGGTTGCAGGACCGAGTGTGGAAGAAGCTGAACCTCCACAATCGACCGCTATGGAAGCTCCAGGGGAACAAGAACAAAGTGAGGAGCACCGAGAGACTGCAGCACAACCAGCGCGCAGGGCAACCCCGACACAGGCCAGAGGACGGGAAGATGCTGCCACACCACCAGTGAGGACCACCACACCAGTGAGGCGTCGAGGTACCCTCCCCCCAACAAGGAGAGAGACAGAGTCCGAGATGTCCGGGGCTGTCTCCGGACTTCTCGGGATTCTTCAGAGCCACCAAACTCTCATAACCCGGCAGTTGCAAGATGAGGACAGGGGCCATATCATGGAGCAGTACAAGTCCCACATCACTACACTGCAATGTGAGCTCGACGCTGTACATGGGCACTACAGGGACGAGCTTAAAATGATGCATGAGATGCACAGAGGAGAAATCGACCAACTGCGTGCGCAGCATCATCAGTCGGTGGGCCAGCTGCAGAACATGATGCAGCAAATGCATCAACAAAGCAAGGAACTACTGAAATTGCAGGCACACCCGTGTTTTCACACTGTGATGTCTCTAATACCATATCTTGAAAAGGTGCCTTCACAAAACCTGATGGCGTGCCATTCCAATTTGCTGGAGGTGATTAAACAGCACATGGACACGCCATTATTGCAACCACCAATTTTTAGACCCCCACAACCAACAGCGGTGCCCACCTGGCAATCATCACAGATGTACACCGGCTACAGAGGCAGTCAATATGGGCCACCGCTGTCAGGGTCCAGCTCATCCACGACCAGCACCCAAGAGAGTCCAGATTTCCAGGCAGCAACTCCCACCTTTTCTAGTAGTGGTGCCGATACAATTTGAAAAAAAAAGTCAAATTGTTCCTGGACATGCTCCTCTGAATACCTCCGATCCTCGGAGGAAGGATACCATCACAGGGCTTTTTAACTTTTGGTTTTGCTGGACTTGAACTTTAGGGCCTGGTGTCCCCGAAAGACACTACCTGGGTCACAACCTTGTGCCTGTTGCACTGCACCTGTAGTCCTGCACCTGTGCCTTTGATTCCTCTTGTTCCTTACTTTGTTGATCCTAATCACTTGCACAAGACCCTTGGAGCCATGGGTGAAGGACACCTTCACTGGTCGGTGAGAGGCCTAGCCTTTTCACTGACCTGTGTCCTTCACCCATGGCTCAGAGGGTCCTGTGCCAGTCGTTAGGTTTTAGAAGCACTAATAATTTAGGGCCTGGTGTCCCCGAAAGACACTACCTGGGTCACAACCTTGTGCCTGTTGCACAGCACCTGTAGTCCTGCACCTGTGCCTTTGATTCCTCTTGTTCCTTACTTTGTTGATCCTAACCACTTGCACAAGACCCTTGGAGCCATGGATGAAGGACACCTTGACTGGTCGGTGAGAGGCCTAGCCTTTTCACTGCCCTGTGTCCTTCATCCATGGCTCAGAGGGTCATGTGCCAGTGGTTAGGTTTTTGAAGCACTTCAATTTTAGGGCCTGGTGTCCCCGAAAGACACTACCTGGGTCACAACCTTGTGCCTGTTGCACTGCACCTGTAGTCATGCACCTCTGCCATCGGTTCCTCTTGCTCCTCACTTTGTTCTTGTTCCTAACCACTTGCACAAGACCCTTGGAGCCATGGATGAAGGACACCTTGACTGGTCGGTGAGAGGCCTAGCCTTTTCACTGCCCTGTGTCCTTCATCCATGGCTCAGAGGGTCATGTGCCAGTGGTTAGGTTTTTGAAGCACTTCAATTTTAGGGCCTGGTGTCCCCGAAAGACACTACCTGGGTCACAACCTTGTGCCTGTTGCACTGCACCTGTAGTCATGCACCTCTGCCATCGGTTCCTCTTGCTCCTCACTTTGTTCTTGTTCCTAACCACTTGCACAAGACCCTTGGAGCCATGGATGAAGGACACCTTGACTGGTCGGTGAGAGGCCTAGCCTTTTCACTGACCTGTGTCCTTCATCCATGGCTCAGAGGGTCATGTGCCAGTGGTTAGGTTTTTGAAGCACTTCAATTTTAGGGCCTGGTGTCCCCGAAAGACACTACCTGGGTCACAACCTTGTGCCTGTTGCACTGCACCTGTAGTCATGCACCTCTGCCATCGGTTCCTCTTGCTCCTCACTTTGTTCTTGTTCCTAACCACTTGCACAAGACCCTTGGAGCCATGGATGAAGGACACCTTGACTGGTCGGTGAGAGGCCTAGCCTTTTCACTGCCCTGTGTCCTTCATCCATGGCTCAGAGGGTCATGTGCCAGTGGTTAGGTTTTTGAAGCACTTCAATTTTAGGGCCTGGTGTCCCCGAAAGACACTACCTGGGTCACAACCTTGTGCCTGTTGCACTGCACCTGTAGTCATGCACCTCTGCCATCGGTTCCTCTTGCTCCTCACTTTGTTCTTGTTCCTAACCACTTGCACAAGACCCTTGGAGCCATGGATGAAGGACACCTTGACTGGTCGGTGAGAGGCCTAGCCTTTTCACTGACCTGTGTCCTTCATCCATGGCTCAGAGGGTCATGTGCCAGTGGTTAGGTTTTTGAAGCACTTCAATTTTAGGGCCTGGTGTCCCCGAAAGACACTACCTGGGTCACAACCTTGTGCCTGTTGCACTGCACCTGTAGTCATGCACCTCTGCCATCGGTTCCTCTTGCTCCTCACTTTGTTCTTGTTCCTAACCACTTGCACAAGACCCTTGGAGCCATGGATGAAGGACACCTTGACTGGTCGGTGAGAGGCCTAGCCTTTTCACTGCCCTGTGTCCTTCATCCATGGCTCAGAGGGTCATGTGCCAGTGGTTAGGTTTTTGAAGCACTTCAATTTTAGGGCCTGGTGTCCCCGAAAGACACTTGGGCAGCTATGCCCTACAACTCTTCCAGCACAAAGTTGGTGGTTGGTGTTCCTTAAAACTGACCGGGCTATACCATAGATATGTTATTTTTTTGTCTTCCATGTTGGAAGAATGTTTCCATGTTGGAAAGTGGTTGTTTTTGCAATAAAAAAATTTGTTTTTACATACCTCAGTGTGATGAGTAGTTGTTCTTGTGGTGTGACTGCTCTCCTGAACGTGGTATCCTTCTTCCTAAGGTCATCCTTCACCATCTCCAAAAGGGTATCAAACCTGTCAGGAGATGTAAAGGAAGAAGCTGTAAAGTATGTTGTGGGACAAGGTGTTGGGTGGAGGATGGGGGAGGTGTGTTTACAGAGGTTTGGGAGTGTTGTGGAGGGTGGGGGTGTAGTGTATAGCTAGGTATACAGGGGTGTGGGGGTCAGGGTGGTGTGTTTAGCTAGGTATACAGGGATGAGGTGTTGTGGGGGTGAGGGTGGGGTGTTTAGGAATGGTGGGGGTTGGTGTATTTAGGCCTATATACTTACAGGGGAATAGACATCCGAGTGTAGCTGTAGAACTTCTGTGGGTGTCGTCTGAGGTCCCGGTAGAGGGCCTGGAACTCTCCCTTCCTCTGCCTCCTGGCTAGTAGAGGGTGCACCCACCATCTCCTGCGAGGAGCACGCCTTCTCCCCACATAGTAGTAGGTAAACAACAGGAAGGAGAGAATTCCCAGGTAATAAGCGTAAAAAATGACTGGATCCATGGTCCCAACTGCTGTCTCTGTATCCAAGGATGGTCTCCACACGTCCAGCTGTCTCCAACAATGACCCCAGAGCTTCTGCTGACCTCCCAGAACCCCAGGTATTTATACAGGTTGTTATCTCTTTAAGAATCCGGATCCGGACCGCAACCGTGTTCATACCGCACGGAAACCGTATGCAACCGGACCGGATCCGGACCGGATCGGAACCGTACGGTTCAGGTCCGATCCGGCTCCGGTGCGGTCCGGACATCCGGTGCGGTTTTTGCAAAACCACAAGTGTGAACGGGGCCTAAGGCAACTATTTATGTTTTGTTTTTGTTTTTTTTTAACCGCTTCCGGACGGTGGTTATTGAAATGTACACCCTGTTTTGATGCTGTTATTCATGCCAGGGCGTAGATATCACCTCACTGCCAGCGTGCGTTCTCAGCGCTGTCGTTGGGTGGGGCGGTGGAGGGGGGGTTCTGCCTGCTGTAACTTTACTTTTTCACCACAAGATGGAGCTACAACTATCCTGGGTTACCAATAAAGTTTTTTTTATTTTTTTTCCCACTTTCGTTATTATGAATGGACTTGTCCTCTGAACCGGGTCATGCCCGTTCATTTCATGCACTGCGAATGGCTCTGGGAACAGTTCTTCCGCTTCCGCACTTAACAGCAGAGCTCTGTCAGCTGGTCAGGAGCCAATTTCATTGGCTCCTGACCCTGTGATCACTGTGCCCTGGCTCTTGACCCTGTGATTGCTGTGAGCCAATCACCGTGCGGCACAGTAACTGAAATCTACGCCCTGGTGGTGAAAACAGGTCCCAAACCAGTCCCCACCTGGTCCAAATGAGCTATTGCTCAAAAATACAGTGGGATATACATGCCGTTCAGCACCCAGCCCTGGAGTCCTGGACATGATAAATATTGCCATATAGAATATATAGATATGGGTATACAGAAAAAATAGATTGGTGTGTACAATGTATCTCACTTAGCAGGAAAAGTTAGACAAACACAAACTGGGCCTACTTACGAAATATGAATGAGACCAACGTTATGTATAAAAGCACTAGAATCAATAATTTTTAAGGATTGTATTTCCCCACATCCCAAGTTATTTGTAATTGTATCAATATTTGTGGGTAGGTATACATTCAGTCATAGGTCATTTGTTCATAATAAAACTATACCCCCCCCCCCCCCCCCCCGATGGGGCTGAACATATTTCCTGAGTAAGTGAATTTATTTATGAAACGCGTCCAGCCGAGTGCTCGGCCCTCCCTACTGAACTCAGCTACACTATTGAGAGATCTTTTTTTTTACCCTACTTGATTTGATTATCATACCAAAATGGTAATGTAATGAATTAAATATGTATTCAGTGTTCATCCCAGAATTTTTTTCAAGCCGGGTGACATGAAATAGTAGCCGGGTGGGGCGAGATGACAGAATACAGGGCCGGTGCTTCTGTGCGCAACTCTGCTTACAGCATAGGTGGTGGTGAGCTAGTGACAGCCGGGTTCTCACCAAAACTAGCCGGGTGGAGCACCCAGCTAAAAGAGTGTGTTCAACATGTTATACAAAAATCATTATGGCGCATGCACAGTTATATTTTAAAGGTGTATTATATATTTATTTCCCGCTTTTTTAATATGTTGTAATAAAATTTTATAATTATATAATGAATGACCTATGACTGAATTAATAATTAGCTATAAAAAGTAACCCTTTTATTTCCAGAGACTGCAAATACTGACACAACTGGGATTACTTAGCTTGGAAAAAAATAAATGTGGGGTGACCTGATTAAACAGTACCTGAGGCAAACTGCTAGTTAAATATTTACCTAAGGGAGGAAAGCCTCTGGATCCTACAGAGGCTTCCAATGCCATCTTCCGCTGGGATAGCTGACCCCCAAAGGAATCTGACATGTCTCTGTCGAATCCCATTCACATCCTCGAGCAATAGCATGGCCCACTGTGTGTGCGTAAGCACAGCCTCTCCTGCACTGTAAGCTGGAGCCACACGTGTACGAGCGGCTTCATGCTGCTGCGCAGGAACACCCACTCTCATACATAAATAGGAGCATGGTCACGGGCAGCAGAAGAGCACTGGAGGACAGCATAGGAAGCCTCTGGAGGATAAAGCGGCTTCCCTCTGATACGTAAGGCAAAATGTATAAGTGCATCTTTACTTACCTGGGACTTCTTCCAGCCTCTAGAAGTCTCTGTGTCCCTTGCTGCAGTTCTGCAGTCACCAAGTCTCTTGCGGTCCCCCTGTAGAAGCTGCCGACCCAGTGCTACAACAGCTGCAAAGAACGCTCCTGGCAATGGGAGCGCAAGTGGCGCATGCGCAGCCAGGCCGGCACCCGCTGTGGATGGGACAGCAATGAGACAGCAAGAGACTTGGTGACTGCGGAACTGCAGCAAGGGACACAGAGACTTCTAGAGGCTGGAAGAAATCCCAGGTAAGTAAAGATGCACTTGTACTGTCAGCATCATGTATAATTTAAATAAGTATTTAACGTTTGACCTCGGGTTTCACTTTAACCCATATAAATACAGCCAAGAGCAATATAAAGGTTGGCTAATTAGCTTTTTATCCCTAGATCTGTACAATGGACAAGTGGACTCAATCTACATACTAAGTAAATGAGATTTCACCAACTGTGTATAAAGGAGTTCTTTACAGTAAAAGTGGTTAAAATGTGGAATATCTTACCAGAGAATGTAGCCGTGATGAATTCTATACTTGCATTTAAAAAGGGTTTGGATGCTTGAACCTCAAAGGGCTTCCACAACTTTGGCTGCTAGAATAGATGATACCTTGATCCAGTCAGGAGGATGATTTTTAAGGATGGATGCAAAGGACACGTCTTTTTTTTCAACCTAGATAACTATGTAATGTATATAGACAGTGATATAGAGTGTATATAAAAAGGATATACAGTGTCTATAGATAGGGGTATACAGAGCATGGCATTTAATGTGAGTAAAGGGGCATGGTTTGTATATGAATATGGTATACAATATATATAGACAGGGATAGTGCAAGCAGATATGGAATTGCAGTGTACATAGATAAGGGTACAGAGAGGCATATTAAGTGTATATAGATGGGGGAATACAGTGTATATAAGCAGGGTGTACCCAATGTGTAGACTGAGGAAGAAAGGCAGCTAGTGTGGTTGAGGTGACCCACTGTGAAAGCTCATAGGGAAACTGCTGCTGCTCACTATCTCTGCTGGAAAAGTATTTTAATACCTGTAACAACCAGCTGAGGACTCCATCATGGAGGGTGTGCGCCTCAATGTGTACGAGGAGCCTAAGCAGTAAAATCTGCATTTAATTGAGGCCTGGAAGCAGGTGGAAAGCAGGTTCAATGTTACTTGCCACAACCGGCCTCTGCCGCATGTGTAGCTGCTTCTCAGCCCCGGTCACTTGTTCCTCTAGACCAGTGTTTCTCAACTCGGTCCTCAAGAATCCCCAAGGGTGCACGTTTTTCAGAAAACCACAAACATTCACAGGTGAGGTCATTGATGTCTCATTAAAGAAGTGCAAAGAATATGGAGACTGTCAAATTGCCTGGCAGCCCTGCTGATCTATTTGGCCCAGCAAAGCCCCCAGCCTAGCATAGCAAAGCCCCCAGCTCGAGTGAGAAATAAAGCCCCCAGCCAAGCATAGCAAAACCCCAGCCCAACAAAGCCCCCAGCCAAGCATAGCAAAACCCCAGTCCAACAAAGCCCTCAGCCAAGCATAGCAAAACCCCAGTCCAACAAAGCCCTCAGCCAAGCATAGCAAAACCCCAGCCCAACAAAGCCCTCAGCCAAGCATAGCAAAACCCCAGTCCAACAAAGCCCTCAGCCAAGCATAGCAAAACCGCAGCCCAACAAAGCCCCCAGCCAAGCATAGCAAAACCCCAGCCCAACAAAGCCCTCAGCCAAGCATAGCAAAACCCCAGCCAAACACAGCCCCCAGCCAAGCATAGCAAAACCCCAGCCCAACAAAGCCCCCAGCCAAGCAGAGCAAAACCTCAGCCCAACAAAGCCCTCAGCCAAGCATAGCAAAACCCCAGCCCAACAAAGCCCTCAGCCAAGCATAGCAAAACCCCAGCCCAACAAAGCCCTCAACCAAGCATAGCAAAACCCCAGCCCAACAAAGCCCCCAGCCAAGCATAGCAAAACCCCAACCCAACTAAGCCCCCAGCCAAGCATAGCAAAACCCCAACCCAACTAAGCCACCAGCCAAGCATAGCAAAAACCCCAACCCAACAAAGCCCCCAGCCAAACATAGCAAAACCCCAACCCAACAAAGCCCTCAGCCAAGCATAGCAAAACCCCAGCCCAACAAAGCCCTCAGCCAAGCATAGCAAAGCCCCAGCCCAACAAAGCCCCCAGCCAAGCATAGCAAAACCCGAGCCCAACAAAGCCCCCAGCCAAGCATAGCAAAACCCGAGCCCAACAAAGCCCTCAGCCAAGCATAGCAAAACCCCAGCCCAACAAAGCCCTCAGCCAAGCATAGCAAAGCCCCAGCCCAACAAAGCCCCCAGCCAAGCATAGCAAAACACCAGCCCAACAAAGCCCCCAGCCAAGCATAGCAAAACCCCAGCCCAACAAAGCCCTCAGCCAAGCATAGCAAAACCCCAACCCAACAAAGCCCCCAGCCAAGCATAGCAAAACCCCAGCCCAACAAAGCCCCCAGCCAAGCATAGCAAAACCCCAGCCCAACAAAGCCCTCAGCCAGGCATAGCAAAACCCCAGCCCAACAAAGCCCCCAGCCAAGCATAGCAAAACCCCAGCCCAACAAAGCCCCCAGCCAAGCATAGCAAAACCCCAACCCAACTAAGCCCCCAGCCAAGCATAGCAAAACCCCAACCCAACAAAGCCCCCAGCCAAGCATAGTAAAACCCCAACCCAACAAAGCCCCCAGCCAAGCATAGCAAAACCCGAGCCCAACAAAGCCCCCAGCCAAGCATAGCAAAACCCGAGCCCAACAAAGCCCTCAGCCAAGCATAGCAAAACCCCAGCCCAACAAAGCCCTCAGCCAAGCATAGCAAAGCCCCAGCCCAACAAAGCCCCCAGCCAAGCATAGCAAAACACCAGCCCAACAAAGCCCCCAGCCAAGCATAGCAAAACCCCAGCCCAACAAAGCCCTCAGCCAAGCATAGCAAAACCCCAACCCAACAAAGCCCCCAGCCAAGCATAGCAAAACCCCAGCCCAACAAAGCCCCCAGCCAAGCATAGCAAAACCCCAGCCCAACAAAGCCCTCAGCCAGGCATAGCAAAACCCCAGCCCAACAAAGCCCCCAGCCAAGCATAGCAAAACCCCAGCCCAACAAAGCCCCCAGCCAAGCATAGCAAAACCCCAACCCAACTAAGCCCCCAGCCAAGCATAGCAAAACCCCAACCCAACAAAGCCCCCAGCCAAGCATAGCAAAACCCCAACCCAACTAAGCCCCCAGCCAAGCATAGCAAAACCCCAACCCAACTAAGCCCTCAGCCAAGCATAGCACAACCTCAACCCAACAAAGCCACCAGCCAAGCATAGCAAAACCCCAGCCCAACAAAGCCCCCAGCCAAGCATAGCAAAACCCCAACCCAACAAAGCCCTCAGCCAAGCATAGCAAAACCACAGGCCTACAAAGCCCTCAGCCAAGCATAGCAAAACCCCAGCCCAACAAAACCCTCAGCCAAGCATAGCAAAATCCCAACCCAACTAAGCCCCCAGCCAAGCATAGCAAAACCCCAACCCAACAAAGCCCTCAGCCAAGCATAGCAAAACCCCAACCCAACAAAGCCCCCAGCCAAGCATAGCAAAACCCCAGCCCAACTAAGCCCCCAGCCAAGCATAGCAAAACCCTAGCCCAACAAAGCCCTCAGCCAAGCATAGCAAAACCCCAGCCCAACTAAGCCCCCAGCCAAGCATAGCAAAACCCCAGCCCAACAAAGCCCCCAGCCAAGCATAGCAAAACCCCAAACCAACAAAGCCCCCAGGCAAGCATAGCAAAACCCCAGCCCAACAAAGCCCCCAGCCAAGCATAGCAAAACCCCAAACCAACAAAGCCCCCAGGCAAGCATAGCAAAACCCCAGCCCAGAAAAGCCCCCAACCTAGCATAGCAAAGCCCCAGCCCAACAAAGCCCCCAGCCAAGCATAGCAAAACCCCAACCCAACTAAGCCACCAGCCAAGCATAGCAAAAACCCCAACCCAACAAAGCCCCCAGCCAAACATAGCAAAACCCCAACCCAACAAAGCCCTCAGCCAAGCATAGCAAAACCCCAGCCCAACAAAGCCCTCAGCCAAGCATAGCAAAGCCCCAGCCCAACAAAGCCCCCAGCCAAGCATAGCAAAACCCGAGCCCAACAAAGCCCCCAGCCAAGCATAGCAAAACCCGAGCCCAACAAAGCCCTCAGCCAAGCATAGCAAAACCCCAGCCCAACAAAGCCCTCAGCCAAGCATAGCAAAGCCCCAGCCCAACAAAGCCCCCAGCCAAGCATAGCAAAACACCAGCCCAACAAAGCCCCCAGCCAAGCATAGCAAAACCCCAGCCCAACAAAGCCCTCAGCCAAGCATAGCAAAACCCCAACCCAACAAAGCCCCCAGCCAAGCATAGCAAAACCCCAGCCCAACAAAGCCCCCAGCCAAGCATAGCAAAACCCCAGCCCAACAAAGCCCTCAGCCAGGCATAGCAAAACCCCAGCCCAACAAAGCCCCCAGCCAAGCATAGCAAAACCCCAGCCCAACAAAGCCCCAGCCAAGCATAGCAAAACCCCAACCCAACTAAGCCCCCAGCCAAGCATAGCAAAACCCCAACCCAACAAAGCCCCCAGCCAAGCATAGTAAAACCCCAACCCAACAAAGCCCCCAGCCAAGCATAGCAAAACCTCAACCCAACAAAGCCCCCAGCCAAGCATAGCAAAACCCCAAACCAACAAAGCCCCCAGGCAAGCATAGCAAAACCCCAGCCCAGAAAAGCCCCCCACCTAGCATAGCAAAGCCCCAGCCCAACAAAGCCCCCAGCCAAGCATAGCAAAACCCCAACCCAACTAAGCCCCCAGCCAAGCATAGCAAAACCCCAAACCAACAAAGCCCCCAGGCAAGCATAGCAAAACCCCAGCCCAGAAAAGCCCCCAACCTAGCATAGCAAAGCCCCCAGCCCCTGCTCTGTTCCTCACCGTCCTCCTTCAGCTGCCTCTTCCTCTGCTACAGCGTCCAGTTGTGTCAAGTAATTGCAAACTTACTTTACACCAGGTTTCATGCCACAATAAAGCCCAGCTTATACTGCTCGGGCTCCTCAGTGCACAGCCGCCCATCTAAGCTGTCCAGCCTGTCACCCCCCATGATTGAATTCTCAGCTTGTTTATTTGGGTATTAACAGCCTTTGTCAATAGTGAGCAGCTGAATCTTCCATATGAGGTTTCCCTTTATGAGGAGTCTCACCTCAACCACACTAAATCTGAGGAATACATACAGATAGATATCTATATTGAATATAGATAAAACTGTATAGTGTATATAGGTTAGAAGAGGGTGTGCTAGTCTAGTTGAGGGGTCCCATTGGGAATCCTTATAGACCAAAGGCCTCTTCCTGTTCACAGCTATTTTGTCAAGTCCACTCATTTTAAAGAAATAAGGGACCCAGCAGAAAACACCAACGCTAAAATTGCTCACCAGGCCCCTCGCCTGCAGACTTTGGCTGCTGGGCTTCAGGTACAACTAGTCTATTCGGATGCTGGCGTGGTTTGCATTTCCTGCTGGGTCCCCTATTTCTTACAAACTAGTGGATACAACCATATTGCCACAAGCAAAAAGCAGTTGCGGGGAATACATCTGAAATCGGCGCTGGTAGTCTTGGGCGCAGGATACAGCGGTATATAGTTGATCCTGCTTCTGCACAAGTCCGGGCCGATTTAATTACTATTCTCCCTCCAGGCCGCCATGGATAGTGGGGGAATGAAATAATTTGGCTTCCAGCGATTGCTGGAGGCCGAATTATTATGTTTTTAAGCAACCTCGGCTCCGTCTTCTGACGGAGCCGACGTTACTCACTGAGCGCTTCAATAGGAGTGATTCCTATTGAAGTCTATGGAGGCGCCGGCTGCGCCCAAATCTGGCAGCGCTGAAAAGCACTGCTCCGGTTGCGGGTCCCCTCAGCTAGACTAGCACTAAGAAGTATACTATGGATATGAATAAATGTGGATAGCATAAATAGACAGGCTTATAATAATAACTATAAAGTGGTACACAGAGAACAGATATAGTGTGTATATTGGCAAGTATACTATGTAGATAGAGCTGGACAGTGTAAATGTGGAATTAGTCAGGAATATACAGAATACATTGCATACAAAGTGACTGACAGAATACAGAGAGATAGTAATATATAGTATAGGAAAGTGTAGTATGGATAAATATATAGAGAGGCGGACAGTGTAAATAGACAGACTTATACGATATGCAGTGCAAATAAAGTGGTACACAGATAGAGATATATAGTGTATACAGGCAAGTATACTATGGATATAGATACAGGTTGACAGTGTAAATGTGTAGACAGGCTTATACGGTGTACATTGCATATAAAGTGATACACAAAATACACAGATAGTAATATATAGTGAAGTATACTATGGATATTTAGAGGTGGCCAGTGCAGGGGCGTAGCTAGAAATGACTGGGCCCCATAGCAAAAACAATTTATGGGCCCTCCACGACCTTCCAACCCCACGGACCTCGGACCTCCTACCCAAACATTTTGTGGGGAAATCTGATTTTCCCACAAAATGCAACCAGATTGTCAGCAGATTTCCCTACAATATGCAACCAGATTGTCGGCAGATTTCCCTACAATATGCAACCAGATTGTTGGCAGATTTCCCAACAAAATGCAACCAGATTGTCGGCAGATTTCCACACAATATGCAACCAGATTGTCGGCAGATTTCCACACAATATGCAACCAGATTGTCGGCAGATTTCCCCACGAAATGCAACCAGATTTTTGGCAGATTTCCCCACAAAATGCAACCAGATTGTCGGCAGATTTCCCTACAATATGCAACCAGATTGTCGGCAGATTTCCCCACAAAATGCAACCAGATTGTCGGCAGATTTCCACACAATATGCAACCAGATTGTCGGCAGATTTCCACACAATATGCAACCAGATTGTCGGCAGATTTCCCCACAAAATGCAACCAGATTGTTGGCAGATTTTCCTACAATATGCAACCAGATTGTCGGCAGATTTCCCCACAAAATGCAACCAGATTGGCGGCAGATTTCCCCACAAAATGCAACCAGATTGCTGGCAGATTTCCCCACAAAATGCAGTATATGTAGTTAGGTCTATAGTGGGCTAACATTAATTACCTGGAGGGAGGGTGGTTGGGCAGGCTGGCACACTATTTGCGGTGCAGGCACTGCACTGGGTAGGCAGTTAGGTAGCTGGGTGGGAGGGTAGGCAGATAGGTAGAAGGGTGGGAGGGTAGGCAAATAGGTAGACGGGTGGGCAGTTAGGTAGCCGGGTGGGAAGTTAGGTAGAAGGGTGCGCAGTGGGAAGTGGGAAGTTAGGTAGCCGGGTGGCAGGGTGGGCAGTTAGGTAGCCGGGTGGGCAGTTAGGTAGCTGGGTGGCAGGGTAGGCAGATAGGTAGCTGGGTGGGCAGTTAGGTAGCTGGATAGCAGGGTAGGCAGATAGGTAGCAGGGTAGGCAGATAGGTAGCTGGGTGGCAGGGTAGGCAGTTAGGTAGCTGGGTGGGCAGTTAGGTAGCCGGGCGGGCAGTTAGGTAGCTGGGTGGCAGGGTAGGCAGATAGGTAGCCAGGTGGGCAGCTAGGTAGCTGGGTGGGCAGTTAGGTAGCCGGGTGGGCAGTTAGGTAGCCGGGTGGGAGGGTGGGCAGTTAGGTAGCCTCAATTAGGTGGCAGGGTGGGCAGTTAAGTAGCCTCATTTAGGTGGCAGGGTGGGCAGTTAGGTAGCTGGGTGGGAGGGTGGGCAGTTAGGTAGCCTCAGTTAGGTAGCCTCAGTTAGGTGGCAGGGTGGGCAGTTAGGTAGCCGGGTGGGAGGGAAGGTAGCTGAGTAGTTAGTGGGGTAGGGGCCCGACCCTTATCCCCCCTGCCTCACCTGGGGTCCCCCCTCCTTCCATCAGCAGCGAGAGATGGCCCCACGACAGCCCTACGTGACGTCACAGAGGGCCCGCAGCTACCTGTCCTGAGAGGATAATTATTATTTTTATTTTCGCCCGCCCGCCGGCCACCCCCCCCCTCTCACCTCGGCGCCCCGCCCCCCGCCGCCTCACCTCGGGTCCCCCCTCAGCGGCGAGAGAGCGGCATATCCAGGAAGCTCCGGCGGGGTAAACAGCCACTAGAGGTTCAGCTGCCTCCGGGCTACTGTGTCCCCACTGTATTGCTGCTCGCAATAGAAGCGGTGCGAGCAGCAATACAGTGGGGACACAGTAGCCCGGAGGCAGCTGAACCTCTAGTGGCTGTTTACCCCGCCGGAGCTTCCTGGATATGCCGCTCTCTCGCTGCTGAGGGGGGACCCGAGGTGAGGCGGCGGGGGGCGGGGCGCCGCCGAGGTGAGGGTGAGGGAGGGGGACCCGGCCGGCGAAAATAAAAATAAACAAAAAACAAAAAATACCTCTCAGAACAGGTAGCTGCGGGCCCCCTGTGACGTAGGGCTGCCGTGGGGCCCCATAGCAACGCTATGGCGGCTATCCCCATTGCTACGCCACTGGGCCAGTGTAAATAGAGAGACTTATGCGGTATGCAGTGCATATAAAGTGGTACACAGGGTACAGATATAGTGTGTATATAGGCAAGTATACTTAATAGTAATATATAGTGTATATATAGGAAAGTGTAGTATGGATACATATATAGAGAGGCGGACAGTGTAAATAGACAGACTTATACGATATGCAGTGCATATAAAGTGGTACACAGATAGAGATATATAGTGTATACAGGCAAGTATACTATGGATATAGATACAGGTGGACAGTGTAAATGTGTAGACAGGCTCATACGGTGTACATTGCATATAAAGTGATACACAAAATAAACAGATAGTAATATATGGTGTATATAGTGAAGTATATAGAGTATATAGCTGTAGAAATGCATGCAGATAGCGGTACACGGCGTATGGAGATACAAGGAGCATAAAGTCTAGTGACGATGACGAAATGTTTTCCACAACAGCTCTGCTCCAATAAGTTGCCCTTTCTATATACGTCCAATCAGAAGCTTTGGCCAACCAGCGAGTCGCCTGTGGTAAAGAGGCTCGAGACGCAAGCAGCAGCCAGGTGGATGAATGGAGAGCCGATTTTCTACATCCGGGACATCAGCCAGCGACTAGCGACGTCTTCTGGAGGCCACCGGGCGGAAACACCGGCGGATCTGGGGAGATGAGACACCGAGCGGGTGAGATATTACCGACCGTAACACGTCACCCCCCACCAATACTTCCACTCTATCTCACACCCTGTTTCATACTCCTCACTGACACTGCATACTGCCCTCCACACTCCTCACTGACACCTCATACTGCCCTCCACACTCCTCACTGACATCTCACACTGCCCTCCACACTCCTCACTGACACCTCACACTGCCCTCCACACTCCTCACTGACATCTCACACTGCCCTCCACACTCCTCACTGACACCTCATACTGCCCTCCACACTCCTCACTGACACCTCATACTGCCCTCCACACTCCTCACTGACACCTCATACTGCCCTCCACACACCTCACTGACACCTCATACTGCCCTCCACACTCCTCACTGACACCTCATACTGCCCTCCACACACCTCACTGACACCTCATACTGCCCTCCACACTCCTCACTGACACCTCATACTGCCCTCCACACACCTCACTGACACTGCATACTGCCCTCCACACTCCTCACTGACACCTCATACTGCCCTCCACACTCCTCACTGACACCTCATACTGCCCTCCACACACCTCACTGACACCTCATACTGCCCTGCACACACCTCACTGACACCTCATACTGCCCTCCACACTCCTCACTGACACCTCATACTGCCCTCCACACACCTCACTGACACCTCATACTGCCCTCCACACTCCTCACTGACACCTCATACTGCCCTCCACACACCTCACTGACACCTCATACTGCCCTCCACACACCTCACTGACACCTCATACTGCCCTCCACACTCCTCACTGACACCTCATACTGCCCTCCACACACCTCACTGACACTGCATACTGCCCTCCACACTCCTCACTGACACCTCATACTGCCCTCCACACTCCTCACTGACACCTCACACTGCCCTCCACACACCTCACTGACACCTCATACTGCCCTGCACACACCTCACTGACACCTCATACTGCCCTCCACACTCCTCACTGACACCTCATACTGCCCTCCACACTCCTCACTGACACCTCATACTGCCCTCCACACACCTCACTGACACCTCATACTGCCCTCCACACTCCTCACTGACACCTCATACTGCCCTGCACACACCTCACTGACACCTCATACTGCCCTCCACACTCCTCACTGACACCTCATACTGCCCTCCACACTCCTCACTGACACCTCATACTGCCCTCCACACACCTCACTGACACTGCATACTGCCCTCCACACTCCTCACTGACACCTCATACTGCCCTCCACACTCCTCACTGACACCTCATACTGCCCTCCACACACCTCACTGACACCTCATACTGCCCTCCACACACCTCACTGACACCTCATACTGCCCTCCACACACCTCACTGACACCTCATACTGCCCTCCACACTCCTCACTGACACCTCATACTGCCCTCCACACTCCTCACTGACACCTCATACTGCCCTCCACACACCTCACTGACACCTCATACTGCCCTCCACACTCCTCACTAACATCTCATACTGCCCTCCACACTCCTCACTGACACTGCATACTGCCCTCCACACTCCTCACTGACACCTCATACTGCCCTCCACACACCTCACTGACACCTCATACTGCCCTCCACACTCCTCACTGACACCTCATACTGCCCTCCACACACCTCACTGACACCTCATACTGCCCTCCACACTCCTCACTAACATCTCATACTGCCCTCCACACTCCTCACTGACACTGCATACTGCCCTCCACACTCCTCACTGACACCTCATACTGCCCTCCACACACCTCACTGACACCTCATACTGCCCTCCACACTCCTCACTAACATCTCATACTGCCCTCCACACTCCTCACTGACACTGCATACTGCCCTCCACACTCCTCACTGACACCTCATACTGCCCTCCACACACCTCACTGACAACTCATACTGCCCTCCACACACCTCACTGACACCTCATACTGCCCTCCACACTCCTCACTGACACCTCATACTGCCCTCCACACTCCTCACTAACATCTCATACTGCCCTCCACACTCCTCACTGACACTGCATACTGCCCTCCACACTCCTCACTGACACCTCATACTGCCCTCCACACACCTCACTGACACCTCATACTGCCCTCCACACACCTCACTGACACCTCATACTGCCCTCCACACTCCTCACTGACACCTCATACTGCCCTCCACACTCCTCACTAACATCTCATACTGCCCTCCACACTCCTCACTGACACTGCATACTGCCCTCCACACTCCTCACTGACACCTCATACTGCCCTCCACACACCTCACTGACACCTCATACTGCCCTCCACACTCCTCACTAACATCTCATACTGCCCTCCACACTGCTCACTGACACTGCATACTGCCCTCCACACTCCTCACTGACACCTCATACTGCCCTCCACACACCTCACTGACACCTCATACTGCCCTCCACACTCCTCACTGACACCTCATACTGCCCTCCACACTCCTCACTGACACCTCATACTGCCCTCCACACTCCTCACTGACATCTCACACTGCCCTCCACACTCCTCACTGACACCTCATACTGCCCTCCACACACCTCACTGACACCTCATACTGCCCTGCACACACCTCACTGACACCTCACACTGCCCTCCACACTCCTCACTGACACCTCATACTGCCCTGCACACACCTCACTGACACCTCATACTGCCCTCCACACACCTCACTGACACCTCATACTGCCCTCCACACTCCTCACTGACACCTCATACTGCCCTGCACACACCTCACTGACACCTCATACTGCCCTCCACACTCCTCACTGACACCTCATACTGCCCTCCACACTCCTCACTGACACCTCATACTGCCCTCCACACACCTCACTGACACTGCATACTGCCCTCCACACTCCTCACTGACACCTCATACTGCCCTCCACACTCCTCACTGACACCTCATACTGCCCTCCACACACCTCACTGACACCTCATACTGCCCTCCACACACCTCACTGACACCTCATACTGCCCTCCACACACCTCACTGACACCTCATACTGCCCTGCACACACCTCACTGACACCTCATACTGCCCTCCACACTCCTCACTGACACCTCATACTGCCCTCCACACACCTCACTGACACCTCATACTGCCCTCCACACTCCTCACTGACACCTCATACTGCCCTCCACACACCTCACTGACACCTCATACTGCCCTCCACACACCTCACTGACACCTCATACTGCCCTCCACACTCCTCACTGACACCTCATACTGCCCTCCACACACCTCACTGACACTGCATACTGCCCTCCACACTCCTCACTGACACCTCATACTGCCCTCCACACTCCTCACTGACACCTCATACTGCCCTCCACACTCCTCACTGACATCTCACACTGCCCTCCACACTCCTCACTGACACCTCATACTGCCCTCCACACACCTCACTGACACCTCATACTGCCCTGCACACACCTCACTGACACCTCATACTGCCCTCCACACTCCTCACTGACACCTCATACTGCCCTGCACACACCTCACTGACACCTCATACTGCCCTGCACACACCTCACTGACACCTCATACTGCTCTGCACACACCTCACTGACACCTCATACTGCCCTCCACACTCCTCACTGACACCTCATACTGCCCTCCACACACCTCACTGACACCTCATACTGCCCTCCACACACCTCACTGAAACCTCATACTGCCCTCCACACACCTCACTGACACCTCATACTGCCCTCCACACACCTCACTGACACCTCATACTGCCCTCCACACTCCTCACTAACATCTCATACTGCCCTCCACACTCCTCACTGACATCTCATACTGCCCTCCACACACCTCACTGACACCTCATACTGCCCTCCACTCTCCTCACTGACACCTCATACTGCCCTCCACACTCCTCACTGACACCTCATACTGCCCTGCACACACCTCACTGACACCTCATACTGCCCTCCACACTCCTCACTGACATCTCATACTGCCCTCCACTCTCCTCACTGACACCTCATACTGCCCTCCACTCTCCTCACTGACACCTCATACTGCCCTCCACACTCCTCACTGACACCTCATACTGCCCTGCACACACCTCACTGACACCTCATACTGCCCTCCACACTCCTCACTAACATCTCATACTGCCCTCCACACTCCTCACTGACATCTCATACTGCCCTCCACACTCCTCACTAACATCTCATACTGCCCTCCACACTCCTCACTGACACCACATACTGCCCTCCACACTCCTCACTGACATCTCACACTGCCCTCCACACTCCTCACTGACATCTCATACTGCCCTCCACACTCCTCATTGACACCTCATACTGCCCTGCACACACCTCACTGACACCTCATACTGCCCTCCACACTCCTCACTGACACCTCATACTGCCCTGCACACACCTCACTGACACCTCATACTGCCCTCCACACTCCTCACTGACACCTCATACTGCCCTGCACACACCTCACTGACACCTCATACTGCCCTCCACACTCCTCACTGACACCTCATACTGCCCTCCACACTCCTCACTGACACCTCATACTGCCCACCACACTCCTCACTGACACCTCATACTGCCCACCACACTCCTCACTGACACCTCATACTGCCCTCCACACTCCTCACTGACACCTCATACTGCCCTCCACACTCCTCACTGACACCTCATACTGCCCACCACACTCCTCACTGACACCTCATACTGCCCTCCACACACCTCACTGACACCTCATACTGCCCTCCACACACCTCACTGACACCTCATACTGCCCTCCACACTCCTCACTGACATCTCATACTGCCCTCCACACTCCTCACTGACATCTCATACTGCCCTCCACACTCCTCACTGACACCTCATACTGCCCTGCACACACCTCACTGACACCTCATACTGCCCTCCATACACCTCACTGACACCTCATACTGCCCTCCACACTCCTCACTGACACCTCATACTGCCCTCCACACTCCTCACTGACACTTCATACTGCCCTCCACACACCTCACTGACACCTCGTACTACCCTCCACACTCCTCACTGACACCTCGTACTGGCCTGCACACACCTCATACTGCCTTGCACACACCTCACTGACACCTCGTACTGCCCTCCACACTCCTCACTGACATCTCATACTGCCCTCCACACACCTCACTGACATCTCATACTGCCCTCCACACACCTCACTGACACCTCATACTGCCCTCCACACACCTCACTGACACCTCACACTGCCCTCCACACACCTCACTGACACCTCACACTGCCCTGCACACACCTCACTGACACCTCATACTGCCCTGCACACACCTCACTGACACCTCACACTGCCCTCCACACTCCTCACTGACACCTCATACTGCCCTCCACTCTCCTCACTGACACCTCATACTGCCCTGCACACACCTCACTGACACCTCATACTGCCCTGCACACACCTCACTGACACCTCACACTGCCCTCCACACACCTCACTAATGCCTCATACTGCCCTCCACACTCCTCACTGACACCTCATACTGCCTTGCACACACCTCACTGACATCTCATACTGCCCTCCACACACTCCTCAGTGACACCCCATATTGCTCTCCACACACCCCCTACTGACTATGCGGTTTGTCCTCCACGCATCCCAGCGACACCCATCCACACACGCACTGCCGAGGTTGCACCTACCCACCTACTTACCCACCTACCTCCCGTCAACCTCCATAATCCTCACTGAAAGGCATTTCTTAATACTACCTCAACAGTAATGTGCACCATTGGCATCAGCATGGACCTGCTTTGTGTGGGATGGATGTATTGCTTCTTGACATCGGTGTGTGGTATTAATATACATATTTTGTAAGCTCACAATAGTAGGGTCTTTCACCTAAAGTTTCACGTTTCTGCTGTAAACTACAGTACGTTGCTCATGTGTACTGTCCATATGTATAGACAACATAATACAGCAACATGGTACAGTAATGACAGATGGTGTGGAATACCACCTCCTCTGTGTAGGAATGGATGTTCCAGTGTGACATACAAGGTCTTTTGACCCAGTTCCCCTACTACGCTGTTTTTATCATGTTTTCCTAGACATTTTGTACGCAGTACAGATTTTCAGCCAGGCCCCTGAACTGAGAATAAATCTGTTAACAGTACACGCCGCCAATGTAGCTTACGGCTGTTTCCTTCTATCACAGATTTGTGATCTGTTACCAATCACTTATGGGTTGCAAAACGCTAGGTCATGCTTGAATTGGTGGAAATTGCACGGAGCATTTCTTATTAGTAATGTGTTTTTGATGCGCTTTTGCCCATTCGCAAACATGGGTCTTATTTTTTTTCATCTGTTTACAGTAGAAAGTTATCATTTTTTGTTTTTTTGCGCTAGCACTAAAATCATGTTGGAACTGCGCGCAGTGGGTATACGGGAAATCCCAATCTATAGTCCACACATGGGAAAATGCTATCAAGATTCACAGTGGAAAACCCCCTTGACAGATTTATTCTCCACGTGACAGGTTTATTGTTCAGGTGCATTATAAGTCTTGTACACACTCCTGATCACTGTCAACCACATGGATTGGAATCCATGCGATGGAGGAGGAACGACATGCTCCACCTGCTGAAGTGGCTTCCGGTGGGCGAGGGGAGTAGGAGAGCAATTCTCAGGCATTGTCGTTAGAGATCTGTCGGGGCTCCTGTGCACACTTTAGATTCTCAGCCACTTGCCATTTACCTTGTGTACTTGGCTTTGAAGTGTAACTATAGGGAAAGAAGTGCCTCATTTAGGTACCTCAGTAGAGGGAAAATCCAGATACTTCCCCGTCCTTTTTGCCTACATCCATCCGGTGCTGACACCTCCAGCCTCGTCGACAAGGGCTTGTGGAGTGGTGAACATGGCCTTCTCACGTGAAAAAGGGCAGGACTCCCCACGCCTGTGCAGTAGCACGGAGCCCAAGCAACTCAGTGCTATTGTGCAGATTATTATTATTATTATTTATTGTATTTATAAAGCGCCAACATATTACGCAGTGCTGGACAATAAATATATACAATGATACAAGAATGACAGACATAGGGTTATACACATAGAACAAAGTTATACATCAGTGTTCTCCCCAGAAATTTTTTCCAGCCGGGTGTCATGAAATAGTAGTCGGGTGGCATGAAAAAGTAGCCGGGTGGTCAGAGATGAGAGAATGCAGGGCCAGTGCTTCTGTAAGCAACTCTGCTTACAGTATAGGAGGAGATGAGCCGATGACAGCCGGGTGGTCACCAAAACTAGCCGGGTGGAGCACCTGGCTAAAAGAGCCTGGGGAGAACACTGTACATGCAAATTGTACAAAATACATGATCATGCGATATAGGCTGGTTAGGTAGGCCCAGTAATACAAGTACAGGCTGTCATAGGACAGGAGCACATGATCCTGTAGATTACACTAGGGAGTGGAGGACATTGCCAGAGGCTTACAATCTAAAGGGTGGGGTGGAAACACTAGGTGGGGCTGTGAAATATTCAGTAGAGAGTTACTGTGTGGTAGGAGGTGGGTAGGCCATCATAAAGGGGTGGGTTTTGAGGGCTTGCTTGAATGAGTTGAAAGAGGGAGCAAGTCTGATGGGATGCAAGACATCTTGCGCATTGTGACCCTGCTCGTTCATGGACGGGAGTGCAGGTGCAAACTTCCAGAGGGTCCCAACGCTGGATCAGTGGTCTTGAGGAGGAGTGTGGGAAGCCTCTAGAGCAGAGGTGTCAAACCCAATAACGTAAAGAGCTAAAATTGAAACCAAAGTCCAAGTCGTGGGCCTAATTAAGATTTTACATATATTGAACAGTCTCAGACTACAGGTGCGTACAAACACACTACTATAAGGAACAACGGATCCGTCAGACCCTCCTGCTGGGCGGGCGTTCAAGCAATAGTAGAGCATGTGTACAGTCTGTCGGCAGACTGAAAACACTGTTTCTGAACGATCCACGGAGCAGATCATTCATAAACCGTGTTATCAATCTGCCGACAGACTGTACACACGCTCTGTCGCTGGAACGCCCACCCAGCGGGAGGGTCTGACGGACCCGTCGTTCCTTAAAGAGACTCTGAAGCGAGAATAAATCTCGCTTCAGAGCTCATAGTTAGCAGGGGCACGTGTGCCCCTGCTAAACCGCCGCATACGCGCCGCTAAACGGGGGTCCCTTCACCCCCAAACCCCCCACTGCGACACTTGGTCGCAGGCTTGGTCGCTCCTGGAGGCAGGGCTAACGGCTGCAGCCCTGCCTCCAGTCGTGTCTATCAGCCGCGCATCGCCGCCTCTCCCCCACCCCTCTCAGTGAAGGAAGACTGAGAGGGGCGGGGGTGAGGCGGAGATACGCGCTGACAGACGCGCGTGGGGCAGGGCTGCGGCGGTTAGCCCTGCCCCAACCAGGAAACGCTCCCCCGCATTACGGAGGGGATTTGGGGGGACAGGGACCCTCGTTAAGCCGCGGGATAGCGGTGGTTTAGCAGGGGCACACGTGCCCCTGCTATATATGAGGTCTGAAGCGAGATTTATTCTCGCTTCAGACTCTCTTTAAGGTAGTGGGTGTATACGCACCCTAAGTGGTGTAATTATAGTGACCATGTATGGCCTGCTCCTCCCCCCTTTCTGCAGAGTAGCATAGTGAAGCAGTTTAATATTTACCCGCTCCAGTGCTGTTTCTGGTCACCTCCGGTCTTCCTGACAGCTACACGCTGTATGCTGCATTCCTCTGGCTCTAAATATCACACTGCTCCGCTGCGCTACACTGTACTTAATGAGGTGTGTGTGTGCGTGTGTGCGTGTGTGCGTGCGTGCGTGCGTGTGTGTGCGTGTGGGTGGGCAGCCACATGAGGGGGTTTGGATCATAGGAGGGGGCTCTGTGCTAATTTCACTGGGGATTCATGTGAGTTGATGCTGCACGTCGGCTCAAACTGTCAATGTTTCAACCAGAAACACTGTCGCCAGTGTGCCCCTCTGGTTGGGAAGGCACAGTGCTGCCGCTCTTGAGGGCCATATAAAATAGCAAGGAGGGCTCCATTTGGCCTGCGGGCCTGGAGTTTGACACCTGTGCTCAAGAGTATCTAGAGTCTTCCTTCTACCGAGGTAAGTATATGACTTTTTATTGTTTCTTTTTAACCACTTCAGCCTACAGCTTCGAAAATCCTATGCATCCGAGCAATGTTCATCTCCCATTCATTCGCTAATAACTTTATCGCTACTTATCAAAATTAATTGATCTATATCTCGTTTTTTCCGCCACTAATTAGGCTTTCTTTAGGTAGTACATTTTGCTAAGAGCCACTTTACTGTAAATACATTTTAACATGAAGATTAAGATAGAAATGGAAAAAAATCATTATTTCTCAGTTACCTTAGGTAACTATTTATGTAGTTTTTTTTAATTGTAATTTTTTTTATTTTTTTTTTAATACAAAAATGTATTTGGGTAATTTTAGTTTGGGAGGTAAATAGCCAATTTTAGATGTAATATAATATATGTTTTTAGTCAATACAGGTATGTGGGTGCAGTTTACTATTTGGCCACAAGATGGCCACATTCAAAAAATTCCTAGATGCGAACGATGTCGCATATAGGAACTAAAATGAAGAGAAGAAGTTTCCTGGGGGCAGAAATACCACGCTCTCTGATGAGAAAGCATCGGTATTTCTGCCGGGGACTTAGATCGGTGAATGGGAATTATATTCCCATTCACTGATCGGGGGGGCAGCGGGATCGCGCGCACCACACGGCTGCAGCACCACGGCCTATCTGGACGGATATATGCGTCCAGATATGGCGAAGTGGTTAAACTACTGGTTTAAAGGATACCGGAAGTGACAAGTGACATGATGAGATAGACATGGGTATGTACAGTGCCTAGCACACAAATAACTAGGCTGTGTTCCTTTTTTTCTTTCTCTGCCTGAAAGAGTTAAATATCAGGTATATAAGTTGCTGACTCAGTTCTGACTCAGACAGGAAGTGACTACAGTGTGACCCTCACTGATAAGAAATTCCAACTATAAACCACTACCCTAGCAGAAAATGGCTTTTGAGAGCAGGAAAGAGATAAAAAGGGACAATAGTTCATAGGTTTTAGCTCTGGCATACTTCAATGAATGTGTCATTGAGCAAAAACAAGAAAACAGTTAAAACTTAAAAAGTAGATTTAAACATAAAAAACAAACAAACTATGGAATATCTTAAAAACTCATTTTTGGAGAAGGAAGACAGATACAATTGTTTATTTTATTAGTTTATTTTCGCTTTGGGTGTCCTGTAATATAAACAATTACTATCTGCTTAATAGTGTCAATTAGCTAGACTGCTGACAGACGTAAGCAGATTACTTGTACTTCTAAAATATCCTAGGAATCTCCTTCAGTCATAAGAACTGACACAACGTGCTGTGAAGGAGGGATGAGTCATGTGATGAGCTTCATTCTGGCGGTTATTTGGAACAGAAGTGTGTTGGCTACATTTTTCCAGCCCTACCAGAGAATGGAATGCTAGTGTGGCGCAACCACTGTTTAATATTCAGGATCTTTACTCCAGAGTGACATCAATGACACGCGTATGTGCAGAGATAACCGTTGTCTCTGTGTTCAGCAATATTCCCCTCATATTTACTCTTTATTATCCCAGATAATGGGCCCTGGATGGTTCTCCAGTGCTGCTCATTGGTCATTGCGATGCCTTATCTTGAGAGGGCAAAGTACAGCCTGGGTGATGTCACTGCCTGCACCTGCAGACATGCTTACCCTGGGCTGCTGATCGTGGTGTCTGGCACTGTAACTTCACTGCTGCATGATGGGAGAGTAGTCCAGCAGACACAAAGCAAGGTACGTCTGCTGAGAGCATTATGGACGAATCGAAGGTCCTATCCTCTTCTAGTCTAACACCAATATCCTCATAACTGAACTACTAAGGACGTTGTAATAATGTGCAATTTTCCTGGTAGCTTCCAGTAGTGGTGAAGAGCGCCCATGTTTGTTCTGTCTGTCCCTCCATCACTCATATCCCCAGTTGTGCAGTGAAGTAAGCCATATCAGCAAAGCAGCTTCCTAAATACTGATCACTAGCATTTCCTGAGACTTTACATTGTTTGGGTGTTCTGTTCTGTGAGTGCCTGGTTTATTTTCTGATTTATAATATTACTAACAAGGTGACCCATTCCCTACACAGCACTGGTTAGCAGTGTTCAGACAGGTCCTCTCTGGTGACCCATATCATTGGAATTTTGGCTGATGTCCATGCATTACTTACAGTATAAATGACATATACATTACAATGCCTATGTATCAGGATATGTGCTCCCTGTGCCCATGTTTGTATACCAGGAGTGTTTCCTGCCCGCATTTATTCAGGCTTGTGTACTCCTTGTGTCCTTTGGTCCCCTAATATACCACCTGGCATGTTGGTATACTCCTTGTACTCACTCTGCCCCCATGCTCTTGTGTATTCGCTGTGCCCACACTGTTTACTTTATACCAGGCTGTGTACATTTTGTGCCCCTTGTACCTCAGGAGAAATTGTAAGCATACCTGGCAGTATGTAACATGTTGGTTAAAGAAAGGTTAATATGCTTAGGAGTGTGGGGTTAAAATACCAAAATGTGACAGCTTGGTAAGGAAGGGTTAATATGTCAGACTACATATGAGAGGTCAGTAGAGGAAGGGTTAATATACCAGGCAGTGTGTGAAAGTCGCTAGAGCAAGGGTTAATATATCAGACAGCACATGAGAGGTCAGTAGAGGAAGGGTTAATGTAGCAGACACAGACAGTGTGTGAAAGTCTGCAGAGGAAGGGTTATGTATACCAGGCAGTGTGTGAAGGGTTAATATACCAGACAGTGTGTGAAGGTCTGCAGAGGAAGG
The DNA here is from genome assembly GCF_040937935.1 of Hyperolius riggenbachi. NCBI lineage: Eukaryota > Metazoa > Chordata > Amphibia > Anura > Hyperoliidae > Hyperolius > Hyperolius riggenbachi. The sequence goes on along the minus strand of NC_090657.1, from coordinate 15,603,608 downwards.
GTTAATGTAGTAGGCCGAGGGTGACAGGTTAGCTGGGGAAGGGTTAATATACCAGCTAGCACATAGGATTTGATTGAGTCAGTCTGCTCCCACGCTGGGATGCTACCCGCTGCTGGGGTGACAGAGCCTGCAGGGACAGCTTGTGCTAGCTGGGTATTCTCTAGGGGAGAGGCAGGAGTGGTGGAGGTTGTACAGGAGAGACGTGTATTCCTTTATTTTAAAGGGGGTTGCTGCTGAGCTGAATAATTTATCATAACCGCACGCACGCACGCACGCACGCACGCACGCACGCACGCACACACACACACACACACACACACACACACACACACACACACACACACTCCAAACTTTTTTTATCTGCCAGGCATGAATAAGCAATCTTATGGGAGGTCAAATCAGTGCATGCGACCAAGAGTAGGCAGGGCCCCTTTCGACTTTCAACACTTGTAGTATGCCAAAGTTTCAGTGCCACCAGAAATGTGTTACAGATGTCCACCGCTCCCTATAATTAATGACAGCTCTTTAGTTCCTCTTAGAGTTTTACAGCTTTTTAGTTCCTCTCAGAGTGTTATTGTATACTGGTTCCCACTGCTTCCTAAAGCTGGCTTGTGCTTCCCAAAAGTGTGAGCCCTCGTTTTTTAGGGTCCCCGTAGTATGTCAGTAAACACTACAACAGTGGGAGACAGAGACTCGGATTGTCATCAGCTGGCAATGAATAAAGACTGCATTCTGAGTGATCGCAGAGACTGAGGGCAGCACTGCTGGCAAGGGTGTGTGTGTGTGTGGGGGGGGGGGGGGGGGGGGGGCGGGGGTTGGACACTCGTACTTGGATCTGCTACCTCATCTCTTGCTGTTTTGCCTGTCGGTTACATACGGATCTGCAACTCTCTGAGGAATGTTGGGTTCTTCACCTCTCCATATCTGCTGTCCTGTCACTGAGAACACTGTAGCAATTTTAGTTGGTGTGGCAATCACCTGGCATGACCACTTGGGAATCGGTCACTTGGTATGGGCGTAAAGTTGAATTACATTACTGTAGCTGGGTGTCAGTTGCCTGGCATGTCTACTGGCATGCTTCTAGTTTGGTGTCAGTTACCTGTTTTTGGGTTGTGTCCCAAAAACGTACAAATGTCTCTGGCTTTTTTTTTTTTAAACTCTGTGTCACTCTGCTTAGCTCTGCGTTTGAACCATGCCTTAGATTTCTGATCTCTGCCATATACACACCTTTCAAGTGGATCCCTGAGCTTGTTCCCATGTGAGTTCTGGTGCTGGCATTCTACTTATGGAAAATGTTACACTTCAGTCCTGTTTAGAGAACCTCAAAGCAATTGTTTCTGTAAGAAAGTTGGCTGAATCGCATTAATAGGAACTCTAACCAGCAGCTGTGTTTAATGGGAAAGCTTGGTGTGTGTGTGTGTGTGTGCGTGCGTGCGTGCGTGCGCGTGCATGTGTGTATGTGTGTGTGCATGTATATCTGTGCTGTTATCTCACAGTCAGTATGAATTTTATATGTGAGATGTTGTACCTGGTGATGGTGGTAGATTGTCAGCACGCATGTTATATTTGGGATTTTGTGTCTGGTAGATGGTCAGCATACATTCTGTATGGGGCTAGAGTCCGAGTATTGGTGGTAAATGATCAGCATGTCATTTTGCTCCTGATGATGGTGGCAGATGGTCGGCACATATGAGGTTACAGTCATAGACCTTGTGACGGTATTAGGTTAGTGCAGATGGGGCAAAGCTACCTAAGCTAACTGGGTCCACATAGCTCTGTGCATTGTCTGTTTCTCTCCTCGTTCTCCTGGTCCCCGTAATCGGTCCTTGAAAAATTAGATTTTTAGATAAAGTCAAGTTTTCTGCCAGGAAGAGGCAGCCTTGCAGTGATGTTAATGGAAACCTGAGATGAAATAAAGAAAAGCTTTTATACTTACCTGGTATAGGCCTTGGGCTCCCTCGCCGTCCTCCTGGGCTGCTCCACTGTCCCTCAGTCCGCTCTGGTAAATTCCCTAGTCCTAGTCGATTGCACTCCACTGTGCATAGGTGGCACCAGCTGTGCATGCCTCCCAAGCATGCGCAGGTCGCTAAGACCGTAACTGTGCAGGTACAGAGCGCTCCCAGCCACTGGAGCATGATCGGGGTGGGAGGGGGGGCACAGCCGGAATTGCGCATGTTTAGTGGAGCGCGACTGAGGAATTCACTGGAGCTGACAGCATGAATGACAGCAGAGTGGCCGGGAGGACATTGAGGCAGCCCACAGGGGGCTGGAAGAAAACTCAGGTAAGTATAAATGCTTGTCTTTGTTTTATTCTGTGTCCACTTTAACCCCTTCCCGACCGCCTAACGCTGATAGGCATCGGGATGGTGGCAGCCCCGGACCGCCTAATGACGATTGCCGTCAGGTCCTGGGGATGGGGTTCCGCAGGGCATCCTCGCTTGAATGACAGAGCTCCACTCCGTCATCAGTCTACCAGCGGCCGATATTAGACTGTTAGACAGCGAAACCGCCGTCTATTTACATTGTACAGCGCTGCGATCTATGGCTGTGCTGTACTAGGGACAGCCGTGTCACTCGGCTGTCCCCTGGAGAGGCTCAGCCTCAGAGATAGGCTGACGCCTATGAGAGCTGATCGCTGTGATTGGTTCACAAGGGGGATACATAAATAAATAAAAAATAGCTATTTTTCATAAAAATAATAAATAAGTAAATAAACATCCCAGCAGCAATCAGAGCCCACCAACAGAAATCTCTGCGCAGGAAGGGGGGGGGGGGGATCATGTGCTCAATAGTATGGCTCTGCAGCGAGTTCTTAAAGCTGCGGAGCACTAACTTGTAAAAAATAGCCTGGTCACTAGGGGGGTGTAAGCCTGGGGTCCTCAAGCGGTTAAGGGGAGTGACTGGGACGGAGAAGAGGAGGAAATGGGAGGGTGATAGGAGGGAACATTGAGGCAATCTTGCCTCTTGTAGTCCATAAATTTGACTTCATCCAAAAGGCAGCTACTTTAAGGAGTGATTATGGAGAGCGGAGGAATGAGGAGCGGAACAGACAACGCACTCAGGTATGTTTATCCAGCATGAACATACCTCTGTGCTCACCTTCAGTAGCATTGCCTCGGGTCAGGTGTGCTTTCATTTGGCTTGGAATTAGACTAATCGAATGCAATACCTGATTATTTTAGATTGACTCAGTTCCAAGCTGCATATATTTGCATGGCATGAATATAAAACTTGCATCACCTAGAAATGATTTACTGACCATCTGTAATCAGCATAAACCTTCCATATGGTGTTGCGCTTCAGGTAATCGTGGTAAAATATTCCTCACGCGTTCAACATGGAGTGGTGCTTCTGGTGATGGGGGTAGATGATCAGAACATATGCTGGGTTGTGCTCCTGGTGAGCTACTGTGTGGCATGAGCTGATACTCTCTCAGTGAGCTACATGCTGCAATGTGTTTAAAGACTAACTGTCCGGCATAAAATCAAAAATTAATTCTTTATTTTTATTTGGTAAACAAGTAATAAGGATGCTAATCAGGCAATACAAAAGTTAAAATCACTATTTATTTTCTTGTTGATAGACTATTATTCCCCAATTTACAGGACTCTTATTTGGTACACAGAAAATTTGGTACACAAAAGAGAAGTTGCAGGGCATGCTGGGTTGTCTTTTGTTGCTTTTCTACTTCCCCTCAGACTTAACTAATGCAGCCTGATTGGCTGAAGCCTCTTTCCCTCCTGTTTTCCCCTCCCACACTTCTGTTCCTCTCTGATTGGCCAATATTTCTCAGGCTGAAACAATGCACTTTCTATAGTGAAGGGCGGGCAAATCAGACAGAGGAGACTAAGGGCAGATATTACATCAGGGCTGGCTTCAAAATAGCCACAGTAAATATGGAAACTGTCTAGAATAGGATTCTCTACTTTTCCTTTATAAAATTCACAGGAATCATAACGTGGACAGTGCAATACATGTTATGTAAGTAGAGCAAGTATTTATCTACTTATATATTTGTCTTTTTTTCCTGAGATAGTATGGCTGACAGCTCCTCTTTAATAAAGCCACATTTGTGTGGATCTCATGGTCTGTGAGCTCTCCACACTGGGTCACATTCATGCATAGCTGTGACTTATGGCAGAGCCCAGCACTGATGAGCTGTGCACAAATGTGAACATGGAACTATAGATCAGATTGCTGCTGAGCGGATGATGTGCAGCACACAGAAATGGTGCACCAATATTGGTCAGCCTTTCCTGCCTGATGTTTCCTGTGGTGGGTGGCAGCGTTGTAACGTGAAGCCTACACTTTACTCCCTTTTTGTCCGATAAATTATTCATGCCTGATGTTTGCTGTGTCCCCTGCAGGACATCTCTTGTGAGTTCCATCACGTAGAGCCGGAATCTGGGAAATGACAGTTGCTAGCATTCTAATCTTGGCTTCCTGGGGTCGTTCTGATCAGACAGGCATATTCATTGGCCTGGCTGCAGTAGAATGACCTCTGGACAGCCTGGTTTACCACTGTATACTAAAGAGGATTCCAGCCTGAAACTCTGCTCTGCAGAGGTTATGCTTTCCTAATGGCAAAATCTCATGAATTAGGTTCCCCTATAATAAGGACAAAGTACAGTAGCCTATCAGATCCTCTTTGCCATGTCCCCAAATCTAGGGTCTCGTTGCTATGGGATACTCAAATGATTTAGGAAATTGCAGTGATAAACCTTCTTACTCTGCATGTCAGATGTGAGATGTTCCAGGCTCCATGTGCTGCTGTCACATGACTTGAAATGAAGTATCCAGACAGGGAGATTAGGAGATTCGTAGATGTTAATCCACTCTCTCCCCAGCCTCCTGGCTGTAATCTTCCTGCAAATTACACAAACATCTCTATACATGTGAGGGTAGCAGGTGACAGTCTGTTTTCTTGCAGGGTCACAGTATATAATGGCAGCACATTCATTGTAAGAAAATATCACTATGAAATGATCTTATAATTTGTACAGGCCATGCTACAGCTGCGCTTGGATCATGGCTTGGTAAGGCACTGTTTCCACCGGGCTAGGATCATGGTTTGGTACAGCAATGTGTGTACTGGGCTGTATCATAGCTTGGTATAGCAATATGCCCCCTGTGCTAGGATCAGGGCTTGGTACAGCTCTGTACCCACTGGCCTGGCTTCATAGCTTCGTACAGCACTGTGCCTAATGGATTGGCATCATTGCTTGGTATGGCCTTGTTCCCTTTGGGCTGTCATCTTAGCAGATATAGCAAACCCCCCTCAGGCTAGGACCATGGCTTGGTACAACGCTTTATCCACCTGGTCTATGGTGTGGTCTTGTCCTCTTTGGTCTGGGATTATGAATTGGTTCAGTTTTGGGCTGGCCTCAGCTGATTACAGCAGGCTGATGGGAGACATCCCTAGCCTTTGCACACACCCACTCTTGTAGCTACCGCTACATAGTTTAACTGAAACACGATCCTTTACACCCGTGTTCCACAGTTGCATATCTGACCTCCAATTGCTGTCTCTCTCTTCATCCCGGTCGACTGTTGCTTTTCATCCATTTAAGTGGTATTTAGAGGACGGGATATGCAGTTTCTCTTTAGAGCTTTCAGAGATTCAGCTTAAAGGGATACTGTAGGGGAGTCAGGGGGAAAATGAGTGGAAGTTACCCGGGGCTTCTAATGGTCCCCCGCAGACATCCTGTGCCCGCGCAGCCACTAACCGATGCTCCGGCCCCGCCTCCGGTTCACTTCTGGAATTTCAGACTTTAAAGTCTGAAAACCACTGCGCCTGCGTTGCCGTGCCCTCGCTCCCACTGATGTCACCAGGAGCGCGCGGCGCAGACACAGACCATACTGGGCCTGCACAGTACGCTCCTGGTGCCAGCAGCGGGAGTGAGGACACGGCAATGCAGGCGCAGTGGTTTTCAGACTTTAATGTCTGAAATTCCAGAAGCGAACCGGAGGTGGGGCCAGAGCATTGGGGAGTGGCTGCGCATGGGATGTCTGTGGGGGACCATTAGAAGCCCTGGGTAACTTCAACTAATTTTCCCCTGACCCCCCTACAGTGTCCCTTTTAATGATTTGAAGCATCCTTTAAAAAAGAAAAACTAAATGACCCTCAGTAACCCTTTAGCATGTAAAATGGTACGTGGAAATCTATCTTAGAATCGACAGGATGTTTTCTACTTCAGAATATAGGGTGGTGTCCAGCCAGTGACAGAGAGGTATAGGAGGTGCTGGAGAGGGTACGATGCCCAGAGACTCTAACCTTATTTTTTTGCCAAATCGCAAAACAGACCGTCAATGGACCGTATGTTAATAATAGGATCTGTTCACACTTATCAGTCTGCAATGGAGTAAGGCAACGTCTTGACCTGCACAATTTTTCTGGACAAGTGGATATGTGTCCTATACAAACCTACGGTGGATGCAGGGCTGTGGAGTTAGTACAAAATCCTCCAACTCCTCAGGTTAGGATTCCCCCGACTCCTCTAATGTGCATATTACAATCTTGTTGATTGAAAGTATGTAACATCAAATGCTTCTCTTAACTGCCAACGCTTAGACAACTGAAGTAAGAGGGATATGGAGGCTGCCATATTTATTCCCCTTTAAACAATACCGGTTACCTGGATATCCGGCGAATCTCCAGCCTCTAATACTAAAACTAGTCCTTGGTAAGGCCTCGTTCACATCATGCGTGCTTCTGTGCGGATATGGAAGCGCGTATGATGTGCTGAAACGCAGGAACGGCAGAAGGACATAGACTGCCCTTCTACCGTTCACATCTACTGCACTGCGCAGCAGTACGATGCGCTGGGAAGCGCTTGCATACTGCTGCATGCATTTTGCCCGGAAGCGCAGAGCTGATCCCATCACTGTCAATGGATGGGATCAGCAGCGCAGCGGCGCAGATGGCGTGCGATCGGATGCGCTGCGTTCGGATCGCACGGCCATCTGCGCTCTTCAGATGTGAACGAGGCCTAAGATTACTTGTAGAAGGTACAGACAGGAACAAAGAACATCTATGTTCAAGGCAATGTAACTGTGGGTACATGTAAGAGTGATGTGTAGGTACTCTGCAGGGGAATGAGGAGATTCTTCCTCTATTACACATCTGAATATGGATCAGCCCCTAGGCAATGTAACTGTGGGTACATGTAAGAGTGATGTGCAGGTACTCTGCAGGAGAATGAGGAGATTCTTCCTCTATTACACATCTGAATATGGATCAGGCCCTAGGCAATGTAACTGTGGGTACATGTAAGAGTGATGTGTAGGTACTCTGCAGGGGAATGAGGAGATTCTTCCTCTATTACACATCTGAATATGGATCAGCCCCTAGGCAATGTAACTGTGGGTACATGTAAGAGTGATGTGCAGGTACTCTGCAGGAGAATGAGGAGATTCTTCCTCTATTACACATCTGAATATGGATCAGGCCCTAGGCAATGTAACTGTGGGTACATGTAAGAGTGATGTGTAGGTACTCTGCAGGGGAATGAGGAGATTCTTCCTCTATTACACATCTGAATATGGATCAGCCCCTAGGCAATGTAACTGTGGGTACATGTAAGAGTGATGTGCAGGTACTCTGCAGGAGAATGAGGAGATTCTTCCTCTATTACACATTCTTCATGTTCACTCTGAACCAGGTTTATGGGTGATAGACAACACTTCTGTGTTCAATGTGCACAACATTCTCAGTGGATTCCCTGCAGCTCTGTGGGGAGTGCATATGTAGAGTATAGTACTACTGTGTAACAAAGTAAACCTGAGACAGATGAAATTAAAGTTTTATACATACCTGGGGCTTCCTCCAGCCCCCTTCAGGCTAATCAGTCCCTTGCTGTCCTCCTTCGCCACCTGGATCTTTCTGCTACGAGTCCAGGTACTTGAGCCAGTCGGCCGTAGGGCGCATGCACACACTCCGCTGCTGGGAGCGTGCTACACCTGCGCAGCACTATTGCGCAAGTCCAGAATACTCCTGGCTGTGGGAGCGGCACGCGGCTGGACTGCCCTGACTGGCTGAATTACCGGAACTCATAGAAGAAGATCCAGGTGGTGGAGGAGGACAGTGACTGACTGATTAGCCTGAAGGGGGCTGGAGGAAGCCCCAGGTATGTATAAAACTTTTCTTTTCATCCGTCTCGGGTACCCTTTAATTCGTAGTCACCAAACCAAATTTTAACATATCAAATTATTTGATTCATGAGCAAAGAGAGTGCGTACATTTGCATAAAACAGAATCAACGCAGAATTATTTCCATCTCGTTGACCATCTCTATTAGTGACATGGCTACACATCAGGCTTTATTCTTACAGCGTAGAAGTTATTTAGTATATATAAGAGATTCCTGTGTACACATCATATATACAGGCACAATCAGATATGTCTGATATGGCTGCCATACGTATTTCCTCTTATACAATACCAGTTGCCTGGCAGCCCTGCTGGCATTCTGACATCAGAAGTGTCGGAATCACACCCCTAAAACAAGCATGCAGCTAATCTTATCAGATTATTATTATTTTTGTCAGAAATATTTTATCTGCATGCTTTTTCAGGGTCTATGGCTAAATGTATTAGAAGCAGAGGATCTTCAGGACAGCCAGGCAATTGTATGCTTCAAATAAACATGTCAGCCTCCATATGCCTCTCACTTTAAGCTCCCTTTAAATGACATGGAGGAGTGGGAGGCTCTACATGCTAGATTCTCAGATGAGACTGTCCCAAATGGCTGCCTTGGCCAAGTTCCCTCTAGAACGGAGCAGTGCTTTTCAGCGCAGGAGGATTTGGGCGCAGCCGGTGCGACACCATAGACTGTAATGGAAATTACAGGTATAGCGGCGCTCAGTGAGTAACGTCGGTGCCGTCAGAAGATGGAGCTGAAGTTGCTTTTAAAACACAATAATTCGGCCTCCCGCAATCGCTGGAAGCCTAATTATATCATTCCCCCACTATCCATGGCGGCCTGTAGGGGGAATAGTAATTAACACGGCCCGGACTTGTGCAGAAGCAGGATCAGCTGTATACCGCTGTATCCTGCGCCCAAGTCTACCGGCGCCAATTTCAAATGTATGCCTCTAAAATGTGTAAGAGAATAGTGTCTCATTCTCGTAAGGGTTCTGCTTTGGGGTTGCTAGATCTTCTTCTCTGCTAGGATTCTGCTGTTTTGCCTTTTTTTTTTCTGCTGTTGTAAAAGAACAAAACCATTAAAGTGGATCTGAACTCTTGCACAGGACAGAAGGGAAAACATAGAGCAATGCCCCCTGTATGTATTTAGAGCGTTTGGCCTGTCTAATTCCCCCTCATCTGTGTCTAAACTAATGGACTGTTCCCCGCCCTGTCCCCCAGGCTTACTGCTAGGCTAAAACACCCCGCTGATATGCTTATTCACGCCAGTTTGCTCCCGTCTTCGCTAGTTTTCTCCCGACCTGCCCACGTGCAGTTCTGCTAGCACTACCACACCTCTACTCCCCCTCCCCCCCCCCTCACCAGTCACACGGAGCTGCTCTCTATATGCCACCCCAGCGCATCACCTACACCAGATCGCAGCTTCTGAGATGGGAATCACGCAGCACGCTCCCTGAGGGCAGGCTTCCATATAAAACTGTCTGGAGCCATGCACAAGAGCTCAAATGTTTGCCCCCTCCCTAACAAACTATATGAACCCCCCGTCTCCTCAGTGAAAAGGAGTTCAGCAGCAGTACCCCAATCCTCTGCTTCACAGAAACGTGGCTGCATGAGGACATCCCTGACAATGCCCTTCACCTTCCGGACTTCAGCCTCATCCGGGCCGACCGTGACCCCACCCTCTCGGGTAAAAAGGGTGGTGGCATCTGCTTTTACATCGGCCAGTCTTGGTGCCCCAACTCATCAGCACTAGCCAGGAAGTGCTCCCCTGAGATTGAAATTCTAATTGTTAACTGAAGGCCAAAATATTCGCCCAGGGAGTTTTCCTCCTACGTTCTTGTTGGCGTGTACATACCACCTGATGCCGAAGTCAGACATGCCCTGCGTGACCTCAGCGACACCATTACAAATGGGAATCAACCCTTCCTAACTCGCTGTTCATTGTATTGGGCGACTTCAATAGGGCTAACCTCCGCCAGGAGCTTCCTCGCTTTCACCAGCATGTGGCCTGCCCCACCAGAAATCAGAACACTCTCGATCACTGCTACACAGGGCTGAAAGATGCCTACAAAGCCATACCAAGGGCAGCGCTGGGCTCCTCGGACCACTCTCATTCATCTGATCCCCACCTACAGGAGGCGCCTGGAGTCAGCAAAACCTGTTCTCAAGTCCACCAATGTGAGGTCAAGCAAGGCCAAGCTCCAACTTCAGGCATGCTTCGACTGCACTGACTGGAAGGCCATGGAAGCTCCAAACCTTGACGAGTGGGCGGACAACATCTCTTCATACATCAGCTTCTGTGAAGATTCTTGCGTACCAACCAAGACCTTCAAAGTCTATCCGAACAATAAACTGTGGTTCTCCAACAAACTATGGCAACTGCGGAGGAGCAAGGAGGTGGCGCACAAGTCCGGCAACCAAGAGGAATACAAGACAGCAAGGAACAACCTGAAGCAAGAACTGAGAGCCGCAAAGAGGGAGTACGCAGAAAGGATAAGATGCAACCTGCGATCAAATGATACACGAGCTGTCTGGAAGGGGCTTAAAGCCACCACAAACTATAAGCCTCCCCCACAACACGCAACACCCAGTACTGAGCTAGCCAAGGACCTCAGCAACTTTTACTTCAGGTTTGAGGACCCGCAGGCACTAAGGGAGCCTGTAACCGCACCGGCACACCCCTCACCTAGCGCAGATTATCTCTGTCTCGAGCCCTCCACCTCCAGCTGTGAGTGAGGCCGATGTCTTATTCCACCTGTCCTCGCAGGAAAGCTTCTGGCCCGGACGGAGTGTCACCAGCCTGTCTGAAAACCTGCTCACACCAGCTGGCACCCAGCCTCACTTCCATATTCTCCAAATCCCTCCAGGTCGGCAAAGTCCCTGCATGTTTCAAAAAGTCTACCATTATCCCTGTCCCCAAAAAGCAAGGCAACTCTGACCTCAATAACTACAGACCAGTGGCCCTGACATTCAACATCATGAAAACCTTTGAGAGAGTCGTCTTGTCACACATCAAGCTTGTTACCTCCCCCCAAATGGATCCATACCAGTTTGCATACAGGGCAAACAGATCTACTGATGATGCTGTCAACATCTGCCTTGAGCTCACATATGACCACCTGGACAAACCTAACACATACGCCAGGATTCTACTACTGGACTTCAGCTCTGCCTTCAACACCATCTGCCCCTGCATACTGCAGGATAATCTCAAAGAGCTGAATGTCCCTCCCACACTCTGTGGGTGGATCACAGACTTCCTGACTAACAGAACTAAGTCATTAAGCTTGGGGAGGCAACCTCTCAACCGAAGACAACGAACACGCACAAGGCTGCGTCCTATCACCGATCCTGTTCTCCCTCTACACGAACAACTACAGATCCAAGGAAAACTCTGTCAAGGCCATCAAATTTGCAGATGACACCATCGTTGGTCTAGTAAAAAACAATGATGAGCAGGCCTACGGCCAGGAGGTTGACAGAGTTTCCCAGTGGTGCAGGGAGAACAGGCTGGTCCTCAACTCATCCAAAACCGTAGAGCTGATTGTGGATTTCAGAAAGCATTCCCCCTCCCCCCCCACCAATCTTTACCAATGGCACTGAGGTCGAGAGAGTAGCCAGCGTTCGCCTTCTGGGCACCACCATCTCCAAAGACCTGAGCTGGAAGGCAAACACAGCCTTGACCCAGAAAAAAGCCCAACAGAGGCTTTTCTTCCTCCGCCAACTGAAGACGTTCAGCATGGCTCAAGAGCTACTGACGTGCTTTTACACCACCATCATCGAGTCCGTCCTCTGCTCCTCCATCCTAGTATGGTACGCTGGCTCCTCCACCAGAGACAGATACAAACTTCAGAGGGTCATTAGATCAGCAGAGAGAATCATCGGCAGACCTCTACCTTCGCTTGACCACCTCCACAACTCCAGGCTACGCTCAAGAGCACTGAGGATTGCTGGCGACCCATCTCACCCTGGCCAGCAGACTTCCGTTACGCCGTAGGTTTCAGGCCATCGCCACCAAAACCCCAAGGCACAGGAACTCTTTCTTCCCCTCAGCTGTCACCCTCCTGAACTCACTTTAGGTCATTCCACCCCCTCCACCACTGCATCTGAACTGCGCCTTGCAGCTTTCTTGCCACTTTTTTGTTTTTAAATTGCACTCCTGTTGTAATCATTAACTTGCATTCCTGACTCGCTCTGAGCCCAGCACCGGAGCAACACTGTGTTCTAGAACTGCACCCTGTCTAGGAACTTCAAAATTTCACATATTCTAATCAATCAATTATCAATCTGCACTCCTGTCAAATTGAAATGTGCACTCCTGTTCATGCTTTTCAGTTATGTATCCCTCCTCTTGCCTTTACTACTCTAATTATATATCTGGACTTATGTTTTAGCCGTTTTTGGTTTATGTGTTTTTGTTTTATCTATGCCTCTCTGTTTATTTTATGCCCTCCGTTATCTATACTTCTTGTCCCTACTCTGTTAAATTGTACGTGCCAAACCCAATTCCGAGCACGACCGTGTCGTGCCTGGCGAATAAAAACGATTCTGATTCTGATCTCTCAGCTGTATCAGCTGATTGTCTTGGCAAAGCAGCAAATTTGAAAAAGTAGAGGGGGAGATTTATCAACGCATTACCGACAGTTTTTTCTTCTTAATCTGTTCTAACCAGCAGGGAGAACAGTTCTGCATGATAATAAGAACCTTCTTAAATCCTAGGTAATAGTGGCAATTTGGCATGAATTTCTATAGCTGCACTACAGTTAAGAAAAGTGCAAATCCATCCCTAAACTAGCGCAGATTAATTAAGAAGTGCTTGATAGCAGTTCTACAGATGTAGAATTGCAGGCTAGACATGATTGCAGAGTGCAGGCTAGACATTATTTGTGAGGTGCTCCTCCCCCCTGCTGAATCCCTCCTCAGAGCCTCCTCAGAGCCTGCTGCTATCAATACAGCAGGTGTGTTGGTTACCTCAGCAACAGCAATTCCCCTCACGCACTGCACTGTCTTAGAGACCTTCCTAGCTCCTCCTATTTTACAACAGTTTTAGTAGGAATCTGCACTATCTAATGATTTCTTAAGATGTCTGAGACAGTTCTGCATGGATTTCTAAAAACCTACTAATATTTTGTCTCAGAAACTCTTGCTAAATCTGGCCCAGAGGGTGGTAACCCTATGTCTGCTGAAATTAAAGCAGGAAGTAGTCACACTGCAGATTTATTGCAGGATTTGTATCAGCTGTAACAAAGAAATGTTTTTTTCTTTGAATGTTATAATGCTGTTGCTTATCTTTTAGAGCAGATAGGAAGTTCTGAGTTCAGGTCCACATTAAGGGAGAACTCTTGCTTTTGGTTGTGTGTGAAGGATTGAGACTTTGATTATCAGGCTTCGCTATCATCACACACCCCTGTGCCTAATAGATGGATATCATACCAGTGTACAATGCTTTCCCTGTATCTTTATACTGTAGATGTGTTTCCAGCAGAGCAAAATGCATCTCCTGCACTGCAGTGCCTTATAGATGCCTTTTACACTAGAGTACTGTACACCCCATGTCATCCTATGGTTGTGTTCTGAACCAGAGTACTATATACATTCTTTCACTGAGTAAATGTTTTACACCAGAGTTTTATACACACCCCTATGTTTTATAAGATTTTTCATACCAAAGTACTATACACTCCCTTTTACCCTATAGTAGAACTATATACCCCTTATAACGTATAGGGGTGTTTTACACCATATTACTTTTTACTACCCTTGTGTCCTGTACCAGATTACTAGATACACCCCTGTAGATGAGTCTTAATGAATCCCTCATGCCCTACAGATGTATTCTAGACCACAGTACTATTTATCCCCTGTACACAACAAATATATTCAGTATTCATAAGTAAGTCTACCCAGGTGTCCTCTAGCCAGGGGCGTTGTCAGCCCCAGAGATCAGTGGCACGTGCCATGGATCTATTCTGGGGAGCCCTGGGTGTCGCCCAGGCAGAGTGAAAGCTGTGGAGCCTATGGGAGCATGTTGGGTTCTGTGGTGCCTTTATGGGGGCATGCAGGGAGCTGTGGTTATTCTATGGGAGCATGGTGTGAGTTGTTGTGCCTCAATTGGGAGGCCTATGGGACCGGGTCCACTAGAAGGTCAGGGAATGCTATGGGGGAACTGCCAGACGAACTGGCAGCAGGTCAGACCGCCCATCAGAAAGCCAGACCAGCAGCCACAGAAACCAGTTAACTCTGCCTAGTTATGTTTGAGTGGCACTGCCTATTTATGGGATATGCGCACGCTCTCTCTCTCTCTCTCTCTCTCTCCCTCTCCCTCTCCCTCTCCCTCTCCCTCTCCCTCCATCCAACATTTTGCTGGACAGGCCTATTTAGATCTCAGTTAGGTTCATGTAAATTTGGCTCCACCCATGACCACACCCACATTCTGGTGCTTGGTTCCATCCATTTTTCAGCTGGAGTGCCCAAAAGTGCACTGGATCTCTGCCTGTACTCTGCCTAGTTATGTTTGAGTGGCACTGCCTATTTATGGGATATGCGCACGCACGCACGCACGCACACTCTCTCTCTCTCTCTCTCTCTCTCCAACATTTTGCTGGACAGGCCTATTTAGATCTCAGTTAGGTTCATGTAAATTTGGCTCCACCCATGACCACACCCACATTCTGGTGCTTGGTTCCATCCATTTTTCAGCTGGAGTGCCCAAAAGTGCACTGGATCTCTGCCTGTAGCTGCAGATGTACGATATGTTGCAGTAGAGACCTATGCACCCATGATGGAGGTCATACTATAGCAGAGAACCACCGCTATATACGGTACTAGTTTGCTTTGCAGACATATTCAGTATCGGAGACCTACCATACACTCTGTATTGGGCTTTGGAAGAGAAGCCTCCTCCTTCTCAGTTTCCTGTTTTTATGTTCCGTGTTTAATGCATCAAATCAATTTGAACATCTGACAGCATACAAGATCCCCAGTAATTACCAGCTAGTGTGCCAAGGATTAATCCTTCAGGAGTGTGTCACAGATTAATCCTCCCCCATGTGTCGCACTACCTCCATACAGGAATGTAGAGTATGTCACTGTGCTCACTAACTGCAATGAATGTTGTTTGTGTCTAGTGGGAGTTGTTAATATGTACAGCTTATAGTGTGTGTGTGTGTGTCTATTTATATTGTGTGTATTTGTGTAAAGCTTAGTGTATGCATGTGTGTTGCTCACTGAGTGTATCTACATTCTGTATTTGGAGTATTATATTGTGTGTGGTGTGCGATGTCTTTGCGTGTGTATATACAATATGCAGTGTAAAGTGTGTGTGTGTGTAATCTCCAGTGTACCATGCGAGATTGGTTTGTTTGCTTGTGTGTGCAATGTACAGTGTGTGTAAATACAATGACATTGTGTGTTTGTGTCCGCAAACACACCCACACTGTATACACAATTCTCGAAAACAACTTTTTATAATGTTTGTGTGTTTAATGTGTGGTGTTTGTCTTGTCTGTACCATGTACAGTGTGTGTGTTTGTGTCCGCACACACATCCACACTGTATACGCAATACTCAAAAACACCTTTTTATAATGTTTGTGTGTGTAATGTGTGGTGTGTGTCTTGTGTGTACCATGTACAGTGTGTGTGTTTGTGTCCGCACACACATCCACACTGTATACGCAATACTCAAAAACAAATTTTTACAACATTTGTGTATATAATGTGCAGTGTCTGTGTCTTGTGTGTACAGTGTGTGTGTGTGTGTGTGTATACAATGTACAGTGTGTGTGTTTGTATCCGCACACACATCCATACTGTATACACAACATTCAAAAACCCACCTTTTTATTACATTTGTGTGTATAATGTGTAGCGTTTGTGTCTTGTGTGTACAATGTACTGTGTGTATGTGTGTTTGTGTCTGCGCACTCATCCATACACAGTACTCAAAACCACACCCTTTTTATAACATTTGAGTGTATAATGTGCAGTGCCTGTGTCTTGTGTGTACAATGTGTGTTTTCATGTACACCGTGTAACGTGTGTGTGTGTGTGACCAGTAAGCGCGTAGCCATCTGGACATGTAACGCAAAGCGTGTTCCTCAGGAATGCTGCTGATGAGGTCATGTGATGTCCTGGAAGCCCAGATGAGAGCTGAGCGGTTTCTGTCTTGCTGCCAGTGTTGGCCGCATCATAAACATGTGGCGGGGGCAAGGGTCACTTGCGAGGAGAGCAGGCGGAAGGGGGGCGCCGGAGGCCCCTGTAATCTTCTCTGCTCCCAGAATGGGACTGTAGGGACAGGATTGTTTCTCAGTAAATACTTGGGAATTATTGCTGGGGGGGGGGGCCCTCTGGACACACAGATAATAATATGTGGTATGTAATCTGCAGCAGAGAACTGGCAGTATTACAGGCCAAGTGTTAATAGAGACAGAAGTTGTTGTGAATGCTTCTCTGTCTTACTGAGGCATGATTGCCACTCATGCTCTGTTTCTGCTGTAGAGTTGTGAGTTCGCAGCAGTGGGATATTTAGGGCAGACTCTGGCCATGTGATTCCGCATGTTATGGCATCAGGAGTTTGGGAAATCCTCTTTATGTGAATATTGGAGTTGGGGATTATTTACCAGCGCAGAGGAATCCTCCTGTCAGTCCAGAAAAACAGGTTCTCCCTGCAGGTCATGTGGTGGAAGAGCCAGTCTACTTTTGTGGCGCGACTCAGCATCTGATTGCATGTTTACACGTTTGCACCCTGACTGAGAGCAGCAGTGTCACTCAGTGTCAGGCTGGAGAGGTGGCCACATAACGGTCTCTTCTGCTTCTTGCGGACTTAAGTGGGGAGATCTCTGCAGTCCTGACTTCCTGGATCTGCACACATTACCTGGCGCTTCCCCCTTCACTTGCTGTTTTCCTCTATCTCGGGGTAAGATCTGCACTCCTGGCTTCCCAGCACCCACTACCAGGGCCCCCGCCTGCCCCGCTGGATTCCGTCTGTCTAGGACTACAATGGTAAGATCTCTGTGCTTACGGGTCCCCAGATCTGCACTTCTGCTTAGTCCATTAGTAAGGGCACCCCTAGTTTTTTGTGAGTGTTTGTGGCAGACTCTGGTGGTGACATGTCTGAGCTCTTCAGTTCTCTGCTCTGTACGTCTGCCTCACTCATCCCCAGGAATTTCCAATCCCCTTGCTGATTTCTCCTATTTCACAGGGACTACAGCAGTGATATCTCTGCACTCTCTTAAAGTACTTTGGAATTGAGAGGGATATGGAGGCTGACATACTGTATTTATTTCTTTTTAAACAATACTTGTTGTCTGGCTGTCCTGCTGATCTCTTTGGCTGCAGTAGAGTCTGAATCGCCCACCTGAAACAACCATGTAGGTAATTCAGTCAGAAACATCTGAACTGCATGCTTGTTCTGGGTCTATGGCTAAAAGTATTAGAGGCAGAGGAACAGCAGGACAGCCAGGCAATGTACATTGTTTAAAAGGAAATAAATATGGCAGCCTCCGTCTCCCTCTCAGGTCAGGTGTGCTTAGGTTCTCAGCTTTGACAGTAATACGTAGTTGGTAATGGCAGTAGTAGGTAATGGCAGTAGTTGGGCCCCTTTGCCCCTCCCCCCTTGTTTGTCCCTCCCTTCCACCACTCAGTGCTTCTAGTGAGGCCGCCTGTCCAGATTTCCAGCTCTTAACACCATGCAGCATAGACTACCAAGGGCTTCCCATTGTGCTGCCCCAGGGATTCAATTTACTATATGTTACAGGAGATTCAAGAGCAGGCAGACTTGGGTGAGACTTGTCGGAAACGTTAGTGGTGAGATCTTGTCGCTGAGGTCCCAAGAGATAAGACACACCCCATCAGACTTGACGGGAAAGCAAACTTAAGCCTCGTACACATGCTACATCATTCTCAGCCAAGGCCTCTGCTGTGAATCTGGGGGGGGGGGGGGGGGGTACACCGGCCTCTAATCCTCCATCTCAGATGCATCGTTGAGATATGCGGTTTGTGGATCGACTTGTCTGAATGCAGACTCACCCTATTGGTCTTTTACCTACCCTGCCTGTTCCATGTCACTTGATCATGCCATGTGCAATCAGCTCTCCGCCCCTTTCCTTAGCAACAGAACTCCAGGCTAGCAAAGTACAGAACGCAGCCCACGAATATGATGCTTCATGGACACCAGCGATGGCATTTACAGTACAAGGCTGCATATCCAATGCTTTGTCCCTTGTTGCAGGGTACTACATGTTCCAGCAATAATTACAGCTTTGTGCCTGGTTACTGATTTGTCTGTATGATTTGTACACATCCAACAATCTGTGGGTGAAGCATCCATCAGTCTTTGTTCCTAATACACATCTATATGGCTCTAGACACACACTTTTGCTTGGTCAGATCACCTGTGGAGCTCCGCCTATATATTTTGCTTGTTAATTTTTAGTCTCGGGAGAACTAAGAAAAGTTTAGGCCTGTAGGCATGATTGTTGCACGGCTGATAGTGTGAGGCCTACGAGAACTATGAAAGTGACTGGTGCCTGTGATCCTAGTCTCTTCTTCCCACTCCTCTCTATGTCTGTTTGATATGTGTCTGGACTAAATTATTTTTCATCTTTTTGCAGGTCTTGAAACACGGGTGAGACTGCAATGACAAGTCTGGACGGCAGCCATGCAGAGAAGTCACACCAATCCTCTTCCAAAGCCCCTGCTCCAAAAGTGGAGGTCCAGAGATCCATTTCCCGTGAGACCATCACCATCCGCTTTTCTGCTTCTGGGAAGGAAGAGGAAGAGGAAGAAGAAACACTCAGTGAAGACCTGGATGACCAGAACATTATCACAGCAGAAGAAGCCAAAGAGGACCTGTTCTTCGACACTGCTACACGGTTGATATCCAGTGCTGCTACCTCTCCCAGCATGGCCATAATAGAGACACCATCATCAATGGCGTTGCCTGTCACTAAGCCAACCGGAAACACTGTCAATGCTGCTGAAGTTTGCTCATCAATTCACGACGTGCCATCAACTTTACCAACGTCATCCTCTCAGCACAGTCTGGAGGCCGCTGCTGCCAACATTTCAACTCCACCAGAGCAGCGGTCCGTAATGGTCTCTTCTCCATCCAAAGCTCTCAGTTTGTCATCATCACCTTCCATCTCTAACGCAAAGCCATTCCTGAGTTTAGTGAAATCCTTCTCTACTGAGGTGGAGTCTTCTCCACCTATACGGCACAGACATTTAATGAAAACTCTAGTAAAGTCTTTATCTACAGACACTTCTAAGCAAGAATCAGATTCCACCTCATCCCGGCCACCGGACTCCAAGCTAAATTTACATTTATTTAAACAATTTACACAGCCTCGAGTTATGGGAGGTGACTCTAAAACTGCCCCTTCTTCTCCTATAACCTCCCCATCTGATCGCAGCTCCTTCTTTAAGGTCCCCGAAATGGAGGCCAAAATTGAAGACACAAAGAGACGATTCTCAGAAGTTATCTACGAACCTTTCCAGCTTCTTAGTAAGATTATGGGAGATGACTCTTCCAGCTACAGGCCCAAAGCTTTATCCTCAAGTGCTTCAGAACTCTCCAACCTCTCCAGTCTGAATGGCCACCTAGAGAGCAACAACAACTACAGTATCAAAGAGGAAGAAGGTGACACAGAAGCAGACTACTCCACCAGTGACTCCAGCCTGATGAAGGATGAAAAGGCCAAGACATTGTTGGAGGACAAAAAGGAGTTTGGGATAACGCTGCTCGCTAAGGACACTAGCTTCAAGTTGTCCACGCTGGCCTTGGAGAAGTGTTCCCTTTCTGCCTTAGCCAGTAAAGAGGATGAGGAATTCACTGAGCTCTACTCGGAAGACTTTGAATTTGATGAAGAGAATGAGGAGGATCAGGAGTTGGAGGAAGCAGGAGCTCAGGCTGGGATTTCTACAACTTCTGGAGAGGAGGTAGAGGTGTATGTGGAGCCTTGTGACATTCCAGTGAAGACCCTCTATTTTCTGGTGATTTTAGTGTATGGATATTTCCTTCTGCCCCTCCCTAGTTACATCAGTGGACTCTGCCTTGGAATGGCCTTGGGCTTTATGGTTGCCATTGCTATCATTTGGCTTTTTGCTTCTCCTCGCACTCACAAATGCAACCAACATCTACAACCTAACCAATCATGTGTGGAGCCGCTGATTATCACTGAACCGGAAATACAGAAGGTAGGTGAACATTTCACTGTGCATAAGGCAAGGCAGCTAAAGTAAGTGTTTGTCTGTGACTTCACTCATAATGTCCATCAATTAAACCCCGGTAAAGAAAACAATATTTTAGTGTTGTGTAGTGTAGAAAGGCGTTATCACGATTTTTTTTTTCTTTTATAGTACTGTCTAGATCACCATGAGTAAAATGTCTCTTCACTTTTTGCTCCTTGGACTTCCATGGAGCTTTATGATTTAAGTAAGAAAAATGGTAGTTTCAGGAGACAAGAAAGAAAACCACCATAAAAAAATAGCCAGATTCTAACTTTTCTGATCACTACAAAAATATTTAATTTATTGCCATCTGTCACTCTTGAGAGATTGCCTCACTTCCATTCTAGACAGTAAATTATTGGATGTTCTCACAGAGAAAGACACAAGTTGGCAATAAAATTCAAAAAGTAGTTCTAACCCTTTACCACACTATCTAAACTACTTTTTTTTTTCTCCCTCCGGAATGGAGATTTAATGAAAAAACATTTGAAACCAAAGCTGCCTACAGATGTTCCCTTTGTGTCTCAACCCTGTTTATGGTTTGTTGATGTAGCAATCAGAGATTATCATTTTTGTAGGGGGAGAGCAGTGGCGTAACTACGAAGCCTCCCCCCAGCAAAAGTTTGGGGTGCCCCCAGTGTTCCCTTGCCTCCCCTTGGTGCCCCTTACGGCCTTGGGGCACCTCACAAGGGTCATAAAACAAATTTGGCTATTGTTTAGCTGCAAAATCACATGATCTGAAGTATACTCTTCTGTATCGGAGGAAGGAAAAGTTAGTAGATGGAGCTCCCCACAGCTCTGGATCCCCCTCCAGGGGCTTCTCCTCTCTAGTTACGCCCCGGTTTATATTACATGGCTTCTCTGTGACTCTGATCATAGGAGACAGATTCTCATCCCTGTAGAGGGGAGAGGAGTATATCTTTGTGTCACACAGTTTCACAGTGGCCCCTGACCATCTGAGACAGAATATCTTCCCTGTAGGAGGTAAAGTTTGTATCTCCATCTCATATCTCCTCTTCTTCTCTTGCTGTCAGAAACAAATTATCTTCCATGTAGGAGCAGGGTTGTATATTCCTCTTTACACAGCTCTTCAGTGAGTTTGACCATCAGAGGTAGATAACTTCCATGCAGGAGAATAGGTAAGTATTCTATCCTTAAAAGGACGCTGAGCAGTACCAAAAAAAGCCACAATGAACTTACCTGGGGCTTTCTCCAGCCCTAGTCCGTGACGTCCCTCAGTGTCCTCCAGGCTCCTTCTGTTCTTCCCCGGGCGGCTCCGTTAGAGCATCGACTGCGGCTGAAGTCGCCGCTACTGTGCATGTGCCCTTTGCTGTGAGCGCACTGCACACGCGTGGTTCATTCTTTTCTTGAACTGCACGTGGGCAGTACACTTAAGAAGACGGGCGTATGGAGGGGCCGCGTATGTGCAATCATCGCTCTAACTGAGTCACTGAGGGAAGAATGGAGGGAGCCTGGTGGACACCGAGGGCGGTGACGGACTACGAGGGGCTGGAGGAAGCTCCAGGTAAGTTCATTGTGGCTTTTTTTGGTCCTGCTCATGGTCTCTTTAGACACAACATAGCTAGTGATGGGGGTACATACTCTGCTATACTTAAGCTGTCTGCCTAAAGCCTTGTACACAGGCTAGACAGAACTCAGCTGAGGTGGCTGTTAGAGGCCATTGGTGTGTACTCCCGAGCTTCTCTAACCACTTCTGCCCCTGCTACAGTGTATCTACGTCCTCTCTGGAGCCTCCGTGGTCTCCACAGCATAGATCTACTGCAGCTGAATTATTGAGCACAGTGCATGCCTGTGCTTATAACTCCCCCTAACCACACTAAAGGCTGATCCACACTGGCTGATCCTCCATTAGCAGTTTCCAACGGATTGGTCGGAAACTGCTCCTTCCGCTGCTGTTGGAGGCTTCGGCAATCTTCGGGAGCCCGAATGCTACCGAAGACGGCCACTCCATACTGCACATACAGGCTCCTGAAGATTGCTGAAGCCTCCAGCAGTGGCAGAAGGAGCAGTCTCCGACCCATCGATTGTAAACTGCTAACTGGGGATCCAGCGCTGGAATATGAGCACCATAGGAGGAACGGGTAGGCTCTATAGGACCCAGAGCCTTCCCACTCATTGGGTATCTTTTTTTTTTTTAAATTTTACTTCAGATTCTAGGGCTCAGACACACTATAAGCGCTTTTCTGAGCAGTAAATGCAGTAAAAAGTGAATGGGGTTGATTTTTAAAGGGCAAAAGCACTCAGAAATAGACATTCTTAGTACAAGCTAGGTAACTGCCTCTGCATCAAAACAGGGACTCTTCTATTCAAAAACAGGGATTCTTTAACCACATAAATGTATCACTGATTTGCCAGTGTGATCCCGTGTGTGTTAACAGTTCTAGTCTACTTTGCAATGGGCCTATGTACCCGTGCAAAGTTTTCTTCACTACTTCTCTGTGACCCTGACCATGAGGCAGATTATACACCTGTAGAAAAAGAGACGTATATCCCCATCATATCGCTCCTCTGTGATTCTGACTATGAGACCCACTACATGTCTGTAGGAGGAGAGATGTACCATATATCCCAATCACGTGGTGCCACTGTGATTCTGACTGACTTTTTGAGAATCCCGAAGGCACACTCCTTGTTTATATCTGGTTCAGAAATACTTGTAGCAGACTGATTTTTGGATGTTCTCAGTTCTTCCTGAAATCCAGGCGATGCCAGGAAGTGACACCTGAGCCCCAGGGCTATTGTGCAGCACATACATTCAGAACAGAATAGCTGCCAAATGAAACAAGCACATGTACAGTTTACCTTCAGTTCCTTCCAGCCTGCAGCTACTGACAGTTTGTGGATGTTGAGCTCAAATGAGCAGCGAGTAGTGTCCTGTAGAGAGGGGTGGAAAAGAAACGGCATCAGGCAGTAGACTTCAGCTGTTGCTTGGCACCTGCATGTACCATATTTCTGCTTATAAGGCACTCTGGAAATATAAGATGCACCTTTTTGTTTAAAGGGCAAAAACCAGGGAAAAATATATACTAAGCCTGGTGCGTCCGTGGTCCAGGAGTGTCTTGTGGCTCTTCTTTCCCAATTATTTTGTCCTCCGCTTACCCCTCCACTGTTTGTTTTCCTCTGCCCTCCTTGTATAATTATCAGAACCAGCAGCTTGACTCACCTAATCCACAACTCCCATAGTGATCACAGATCTCTCCTCTTCTTCACTGCACCTCTAATGCCGGCTTTTGCTGACGGGGCCAAGCTGCTGATACTGATAATTGTACACGGGGGCAGAGGGGGGACACAGGGGGGAGCAGAGGGGGGGACACAGGGGGGGGGGGGGGTTGGAAGTTCATATTGGCGGGTGTTCATAAGTCAGGGACTCCCTGTATTTGGAATATAACTAGCAGGAAGAAGTGCATCTTATATGCTGAAAAATAAAAGACCGAACATTGATGCATTATGTGTAATGTCTGCATAAAAAAAGAAAAATCATGAGCCCGAACTAAGGCTTTAAAAGGAAGAGGGCTGAAGCGAATAAAAGAATATTCGACTAAGGAAAAGGAGGGCTTTGGGTCCTATAGAGCCAATGCAGCCATTCTTACACTGACTGGGGTTCAAATTCAGAAAAGGGGTTGGTCAACGAACAGCCAATCAGATTTGTTTCATTTCAATGCAAATTATTGATGCCAAAGACTGCAAAGCTCACAAACTAGGTCATTGAATAATTGTGTGTTAGAAAAAGTGGGCGGAGCCAACACCAGCCAAATACATACCCGGGCAATGTCGGGTCATCAGCTAGTATATAATAAATAACAACATCTCTGCTGTAAGAAAAGCCTGATGTGTAGTTGTGTCACTAGAAGGGGGCGGTCAATGAGATGCAAATAATTCTGTGTTGATGCAGGTTTATGCAAATTTTTTTATGCAAATGTATGCACTCTCTTTTAAACATAAAATCAGTTCACTTGATATGTTGTTAAATTTGGGGTTGGTGACTACAAATTATTCTGTAGACACAGCTAGGCATCCAGTATAAAAAAATAGAAAACATACAGAGATATATCATACACCACCATCAGGAAATGCAGCTTACTTAGAACAGAGAGGATACAGATTAAATACAGGAAATTATAATCCCATAAAGGTCAACATCGCATTTTTCACACAGTGACATTATTGTGGTTGTTTTACCATACTGCAGTTTAGATAATACTGTTGATCCAGTAGTACTATACTCTACATATGCACTTCTCACAGAGCTGCAGGGAATCCACTGAGAATGTTGTGCACATTGAACACAGAGGTGTTGTCTATCACCCATAAACCTACAGTAGGTAAGATCATGCATGAAGAATGTGTAATAGAGGAAGAATCCCCTCATTCTACAGATCACCATTAGATGCACCCACAGTCAGGGCTCGTTTCCACTATTGCGGTGCGGAATCGCCTGGATTCCACCGCTGATGAAATCGCATGCGGATGCGATTCCCCATGCGTTTTTTGCCGCGAATTCGCATGCAAATTCACATAGGTGAGGGTATATGCGATTTTAACCATGTCACTGCCTGTGTAAATTTGCATTGGTACCTATGCGAATTCGCGGCAAAAAAACGCATGGGGAAACCGCATGCAATTTCCCTATTAAATACATGCATGAACGCATGCATTCCACTCGCAGGCGAATTCTGCGGCTCTGTTGTGCGTTTTTTCACCGCTGAAAAAACCGCACCTTAACAACACTACAGTGGAAACAGGCCCATCCACTTGCATTACATGTGCGAATCCGCATGCGTTGGACGCATGTGGATTCGCGATAGTGGAAACGAGCCCTTAAGGTGGCCACACACCATACATTTTTTTAAATGTCTGTTCAATTTAAGAATTGCAATCAATTTTTCTGACTGATTGTAACATTTCAAAGATCTGAACAATGTACCACACACCTATGTTCAATTTTTCCCCAATTATAATAAAAATGATTGGAAACTCTGAGAAAATTGCTAGGGTGTGTATATTAATAAATTGACAATCTAACACACACCATACAATCTTTAGAAAGATTGAAGAAAAATATCTGTAATTCCAGATCGATAAAAATCGGAGAAAACAGGAAATACGATCGAGTGTCGAGAGATCCGATCATTTTTATCGAATTGCCGTAAAATCGAATCATTTTATTGTATCATGTGTGGCCACCTTTAGATTGCCTAGGTCCCTATCAATGTTCTTTCTTCTTGTCTGTACCCTGTACAAGTACTTCTACCAAGGACTAGTTTTGATTTATATTTAACAGCTACTCTACAGCTATATCCTAAGTTTAGTTAAAATGCATCACACAGAGGCACGCCTATGCCTAAAGCTGAGTGTGCCAACACATTGTCTGTTTAATAAGATTCACTGGAACCCCGTATCAGCTGGGTTAAATTGCACAGCTCTGCTTCCTTGCAGAAAATGGCCCTGGCTTTTTCTATATCATATATAGAAAAGGTAGAGGGCTTTTTCTGCAAGGTGGCAGGGCTACCCACTGGAACCTGGCTGATATAGGGCTCTGGTGAACATTATTATACAGACGACCTGCTGGCGCATTCACGTTGGCAATGACAGGTCGGGAGCTTTTGTTCCCAAAAACAGATGCCATCTTAATATAGCTTTAAATTCCTAAGCTTTGGCAGTGATAAGTGAAGTCCAGGTGGAGTTGAGAGGGGCCCCAACTAGTCTCTCAACTGAGAGCTGACCCGCCCACCTCCTTTGTGCTGGTGCTGAGAGATTTACTCTTCGTGGCCAGCACTACAGATAAAACTCCCCATTCCTGGTTAGTTCTTCCTCCTTGTGAATAATAAGGCATTTTCCTTTCTTTCAGTCTTCAGTCTCCCCATTGTGTTTTTTTTTAAATAAGTGAAAAAAAAAAAAAAAAAAAAAAACAGTACAAAAAAAGTTTTTCTTACTGCAGACAGGGCAGGAGGACTAGTTTTACGCATGGCATTTATAAACTGTGAGGGTTTGCAAAGGGTTGTTTACTTTCTTACACACCAAACAGGGAGGAATTGCAGGGATGTATTAATGCAGTGGGAGAAGGTGGGCTGCGTCAGGTGAGATCTGCTTTTTGTGGGGAAGGGAGCCTCCACCCTATAAGGAGGAACAAGGTGGTGCTTGGCAGGAACTTTCAATCTATTTATTGCAAAAAGTATGAATGTGCAATGAGCAAAACTTTGTGCATTGATATTGGATGCCAATGTGCTGTCCTATGCATTTCAGAAATGAGAGGTTGCACTAATGCTTTAACAAAAGTCTAGAGGTGCGTACACACATGCGATTATAGTCGTTTGTAACGATCGTTTCCCGATCTTTACCAACGACGATCGTTACAAAAAACGAACCACCGACTATTGAGGCAAACGACGAACGAGCCAAATCGCTACAAAAGAAAGTTCTGTCTCGGCGGATTTTAACCAAGGACGATCGTTTGCAAAAGTAGTACATCGTTGGAAACGGTCGTTCGTACTAGGCTTGACATGCGCATTTCACTATTTCTCCCTGAAACTTCTCATTTTTATGCGCAGGCGCAATAGTTGCTTTACGTGATGTAACGTTCGTTCTAACGATCAGATCGTTACACACCTTTTAAAACTAACTTTACTTAGGTCGTTCTTTCATCAATTAAAAGTTCGTTTGTCGTTCTCAACGAACGATCGTTGTCGCATGTGTGTACGTAGCATAAGTCATCAGTGCTCTTTTCTGATCATCTTCTCTGTGTTGTGTTTATGCTGTTCAGGGTCATTTATGAAGCGCCAGCCATGTAGCGCCTGAGTTGGGCGACACTTGAGCAAAAATACTATATTCCGCAGCCCGCTCGTGGTTATTTCTGGTTTCCGGACCCTGAATTACTTCTCCCTCCGAATTGCTACGACTCGTAGGGGGAATATAATTTAACGCAGCCTGGAATTTCTGCGCAAAGCTGTCTGGCAGCGTACTAACGTGTACGCTTCATTTATGACTTAAAATGATGACACCTATTGGTGTTTGCAGCAAATAATGGGTTTGTGTTTGTGCCCCTGACAGTTGTCTGTATTTCCTCTTCAGGGCTGGATGAATGAGATCCATAATTATGACCCAGAAACCTACCATGCCACCCTCACCCATTCAGTCTTTGTGCGCCTGGAGGGATCCACTTTGCGGCTGTCCAAACCCAACAAGAACATCTCACGAAGAGCCACCTACAACGAGAGCAAACCAGAAGTGACGTACATCAGCCAGAAGATCTATGACTTGGTTGAGTGCAAGGTAGGTCACCGGTGGGCACTGAGGACACCGCACAAAGGAAGTAAAAGGGGTTTATTTTTGTTTTTGCACAAATTTCAGACTGGCACACCTTAAGTGTCCTGAGATCACTCACATTAATCACTTCTGCAGCTGGTTATTTCACAAGTGTTCCTGTACTGGTGACACTGGTATCCGGGAGACTGGCTTGTCTCTATTTCCATAGTTTGTTATACCACAAGTGTTCCTGCAGAGGGACTTTGTTACCCAGAAGACTATCATGTCCCTTATCCATAGCTGCTTTACGATGCGTGTTTCTCTACAGGTGATTTTGGCACTATGGGGAAAAGGAAAGTGACACCCGGAACTGGTTATACAACACATGTCTCTACATGTGCCTCTGAAACTTAAAGAGAATGTGTACTCTAAAATTCTTACAATAAAAAGCATACCATTCTATTCATTAAGTTCTCCTGGGCCCCTCTGTGCTGTTTCTGCCACTCCCTGCTGCGATCCTGGCTTGTAATTGCCATTTTTAGGCAGTGTTTACAAACAAAAGACGTGGCTGTTAACCAGCTTGTGATAGGCTGAGAGGAGCTCAGTCTGTGACTCACACAGAGCCTGCAGGGGGTATGGAGAGGGTGTGTATAGCTTCTATCCTATCACAAGCAGAGCAGCACATTCCTGCCTGAGTGCCTAAGCCCGACAAAGCCGTCAGAGGAAAGAAGATTAGATTATATAACAGACATAATACAGCCACTGTGCAACTAGGAAAGGCTGCAGTAAGACAGACCACATTAGAACAGGTCTAGGAACTTATAGGATAGAAGAAATAAGGCTGAACATTTTGTTACAGTCTCTTTAAAGAGATTAGATTGTCCCTTATTTCCCACCTGTATTCCTGTACTGGAGACTATGATACCCTCAAAACTGGTGTGCAATAAAGCATTGATGACCACTGACGGCTGCTGTGATCAAGTTTGGAACTACAACATACTAGAAGACAAATGAAGCACAGAGAGAATGGAAATATGCTATGGATAATATCTCCAGCGAGGTCACATCTCCCTTTTGGTCTGAGTCACTTCAGCTAATATACCCATCTAGACAAGAGCAGCAGCATCCAAGGCCATCATCGCTAATCATGTGCCAGGTCTTGGTGACAGATGGGGGCTAAACCACTCATGGAGTAACGACAAGATGTGAAGGGCTAATGACACTTCATTAGGTTTAATGCTCACATGACAAAGTGGGGTGAGATACCCTCATGAAATATGTTGTGATGGAACTCTCAATAAAATATTCCAAATTCACAAGCCTTTCACTCTTCTGTCACTGTTCTGTGAATGTTTTAGTCTCCAGCTTTCAGCAAAGCTCCGGAGAGGTAGAGCTATGGCCATCTGTTAGTAACCTATGGATTTGAAAGTTGGACTATAAATAAGGCCATGCGTAGAAAATGTGATGCTTTTCAACTGTGGATGTGGAGAAAGCTACTGAGAGTTCCCTGGTCTGTTAGAAGATCTAACCTGGAGAAATCCTTGATGCTTGGAAAAATTGAGGGCAAAAGAAGAAGAGGATGGCAGAGGCTAAGATGGATCGACAGCATATGTGAAGCTATGAACATGCCTGTGCAACAACTAAAAGAAGCAGTGATTGGCAGACACATCTGGTGTGCAAAAGTACTTATGGTCACAAAGAGTCTGAGTCAACTAAACGAATGAGGAGCAAGATTCAGAAGCAGCAGGCATGGCAAACTCCAGCGGTGATGGCCTTAGATGTTCCTCCACAGTGCAAGAGCTGACTCGCACGGTTGTTCTCTCTCTCCAGCTGGGTTTATTAGCCAAAGTGACCACTCTGGAGGAACTCTGGTTCCAGCCTGTCCCCAGCAACTTAAGGTGGCCACACACTTATAGATGTGCAGCAGATTCGACCATCAGATAGATTTCTGTCAGATGCCTGTCAAGTCCAATCTGACAGCAATCTATCTGATGTGTGCCACACACTAGGAACTGATTTCCAATAGATTTCAGAATGAAATTTATTGTAAATCAATCTAAATGCATTATTGGACCATTAGATCCAATGCAACTCTATGGGCCATCGATCTGCTGGCAGCAGCAGATCGACCTAGATCTTCCATCCTGTCAGATCAAATTGATTGAAATCTGCTGTAAATCAATCGAATGGGGAATTTGATAGAATCGATTTCTGATCGGTCGATCCCATAGAATCGATCAATCGATGGCTGAAATCGACCAGTGTATTGTGACTCGGATTAATATTCATAAAAGTGGGTGGAGCCTACAAAAGCCTATCAAAATTCACCTAGGATTTTCAAGGGGAATATTTAATTGATGCCATTCTTGCACTGTTAATGGCACAAGCCTCAAACCTGGTACAGTTGGTCATTGGGGTTCAAATTCAGAAAAGGGGGTGGAGCCACAGTTAATCAGATTTGTTTCCTTTCAATGCAAATTATTGATGCCAAAGATTGCAAAGCTCACAAACTAGGTCATTGTGGAATTGAGTAATTGTGTTAGGGTTAAAAAAAAAGTGGGCAGAGCCAACACCAGCCAAATACATACCCTGGCAATGCCGGGGAATCAGCTAGTACTATATACATTTTTGTACTGGTGACTGTGGTAAGTGGAAGTCTCTCATGCCTCCGGTCCCCTGCTGGTTAGTATACCATGTGTTTCTGTACAGGTGATACCAGGAGATTGGCATGCAGTGTTCTCCCCAGAATTTTTTTCTAGCCGGGTGACATGAAAAAGTAGCTAGGTGGGGCAATATGAGAGAATGCAGGGCTGATGCTTCTGTGCGCAACTCTGCTTACAGCATAGGAGGAGGTGGGCCGATGACAGCCTGGTGCTTCTCAAAACTAGCCAGGTGGAGCACCCAGCTAAAAGAGCCTGGGGAGAACACTGGTGTGTCTTGGATCATTAGCTGGCCACACCAGGTGTTACTGTATACTCACTAATCCCTAGCTGGTTTTACTATGTGTTTCAGTACAGGTGACTGTGTAACCTGAAAATGCGCATGTCCGTGATTCCTCGCTAGTTATGACAGGTATTTCTGTACATGTGGCTGCCATGTTCTTAATCTCCAGCTGGTTATACTACATGTTCTTGTACAGGTGACTCTAGTGCACCAGAGACTGGCATGTTTCTGATTTTCAGCTGGTTATACTACTTTTTTACAGGTGACCTTGGTTCCCAAGAGCCTGGCACGGAAGCGTCTCTGGAACAAGAAGTACCCTATTTGCCTGGAACTGGCACGGCAAGAAGACTTTATGTCCAAAGTTCAGATGGATAAGGAAAGTGGTGAGGAGAGAGGGGATGGCCCTCCGCAAGATGGTAGTAAGGAACATGTGCTCTATTTGTTTGGGAGGACAGGCCGTGACAAAGAAGAATGGTTCCATCAATTTCTCCAGGCATCCCAACTGCGATCTGATTCTAAAAAACATGGAGGAACACCAACGCTGAAACCAGGTGATGCATATATAAGTTTTGTCGCTGCTGCATAATGCACATCCCTATAATGTTCTACTTCCTGGTCTCTTTTTATTCCATGTTGTCACCTGACTGGTTTATTTCCCAACCCTCCCCTGCTGTCAGCTCTCTGGTGTCTTACTTCCCTCAGTGTTGTCAAGCCTTTGATGTCCAACTTTCTTTGTTGCCATCTATAAATACTGTATTTCACCCTTTAGCATTGTCTGCTCTCTTGTGTGTTACCAGGTCAACTGATGTCTCACAGCCGTCAGAACAGCCAGTCAGGGCTCTTGACTCATAGTCGGAGTAGTAGTAAGGGCAGTATGGATGAAGTGATGCCCAAGGAACGGAGCAAGGACCTTCCTACGGGTGTCAAGCAGAAGACCTTTTTGGATTACAATGTTTACATGGCACGGTGCATTCCTCAGGAGGAAAGGAGCCCTGATGAGAGCCCTGTACAAAGTGCCAACAGCAGTCCCACTGCCACCAAGAAGGTGAGACAGGCCCTGCATGGACAAGATGTATGATTACAATTGTCACATGATGTGGTAGATATGATGGTCTAAACCTATCATTAGAGATCAGATTTCATGTCCTTGTCAAAGTGACAGTCTGCTCTTGTGATTTCTGGCTGTTTGGTAGACCTCCAAGTTCAACCACGTTGCTTGGATTTTCACATATTTGTATGCAGTTTCTACAGAGTACATTGAAAGTGCCCGACTCTGTCCAGGTAAGGAATTATATCTTACTTTTGTAAGAAAGACCTTGGCTTAGCAGGTGGCCATAACAACTCAAACATCAGACATAAAAGGAGATCATTTCCAAAATGACCAGCACACCAGGAAACGTTTCAAGGGTTTTAATCAATGTCATCTGTCAAAGAATGACAATTCTTTGAGGTTGAGCAGCGTTCCCCAATATAAAGGCACACTGTCTTTGCATCCCTTAATAAAGAACGGCCCTGTGTGGCTACTAAAACAAATATTGGTCAGATGACCATTGGATAAGACCCTTGGAGCATTCCCTAGTGTGCTGATCATCTTTGAATGCACTGTACATGCACTGTACGTGGTGATTTTACACTCATGACCAAGCATCCACTATAACGGTTTGGAGGTGTGCCTCTGACTTGGATTTTTTGCTGGACCTCATAAAAGGAGATGGGTGCAATGGTTGGCGTGAAATTTAACTGTGATGGCTGTCCATATGCTCTCCTACATTGTCATTTGTAAGATTAACAGACCTCTCTCTCTATAGGCGAGTGCTGCAATGGTGGCCATTGAGCCTCAAGCTTGGGTGAATGCTCTTCTTGGCCGAATGTTCTGGGACTTTCTGGGAGAAAAGTACTGGTCTGATTTAGTGTCTAAGAAGATCCAAATGAAACTTAGTAAAATAAAGGTGAGTAGAAGCAGAAGAGTGACAAATGGTTAATGTGGTGATTTTGTGGCCCCAGCAGCAAGAGGTTCTATCCACTAGCTGTGACCAAAGCGACAACCTTCCACCTCCAGTATGGTTTATGTTCTAATGTTACCTCTTGTGCACTGGATCTTGAAGGAAATTAAAATGCGCATAGGAGTACACAGCAGAGGTATTTTGGGAGCTGTCAGACGGGTATTTTTAGGCATAGGCATTACAGGCCATTGCCTAGAGTACCATTGGTTCTGGGGGGCGCCATGCACCTGGATTTAAGGCCCACCCTGGACTAAGCCCCACCCCCACAGGTGTTCCATCACCTGTTTCTGCTGCGTCTGCGTAGCGTAAGTTGCAGGCAGCTGCCACTGTGTCCCTGAATACCCCCCCCCCCCCCGTGCATCCCTCAGTCCCCTTGTGCATCTTTCTTTTCCCCTCTGTGCTTCCTTCTGTCTCCTTCAGTCCCCTGTGCCACCTCTTCCCCCCTGTTCCTCCTTCAGTCCCCTCTGGCTCCTTCTGTATCCATGTGCCTCTTCATCCTCCCGTACCACCTCTGCCCCCCTGCACCTTCCTCTGTCCCTCTGTTCCTCCTTCTGTGCCACTTTGTGCCTCCTTCTGTTCCCCTGAGCCTCCTTCTATCCCCCTGTGCCTCCTTCAGCCCCCCTCTGCCTTCCTTCTTCCTATCTTGGGGACTCCTTGTATTAAGCATCCACCTTATACACCACATTGTTTATATTTAGTGTGTGCGTATAGTTTTTGTTTTTGTTTATATTCTTTAGTGTGTGCGTGTATTTTTTTGTTTGTTTTGTTTATATTCTTTAGTGTGTGCGTAGTGTTGGGCGAACAGTGTTCGCCACTGTTCGGGTTCTGCAGAACATCACCCTGTTCGGGTGATGTTCTAGTTCGGCCGAACACCTTATGGTGTTCGGCCAAACTGTTCGGCCATATGGCCGAACTAGGAGCGCATGGCCGAACGTTACCCGAACGTTCGGCTAGCGCTGTGATTGGCCGAACGGGTCACGTGTAGTGTTGGGCGAACATCTAGATGTTCGGGTTCGGGCCGAACATGGCCGCGATGTTCGTGTGTTCGAGCCGAACTCCGAACATAATGGAAATGTTATGATCGCTTCTGCAGCATTTACTGCTGACTGCAGTGGTATTGCAAGCCAAGCAGTTCTAATGTCATTACATGCATTTGCTTGCATAGTTTGGTTTGCACTTGAACTGGTTGCTGATTCCATCTGCAGTCGCTCTGAGGTTAATGACAGTTTAATATGCTTTTGTGTAAACAGACATTGTCTGCTGCAGTGGAGGGGCAGTCCCTTTCCTGCAGGCTGCATATCATTGTCTGCCTTTTCCTGCTATCAGCCTGTGATTAATTACCATTCACTTGTGTGGGAATCTGCAGGTCTGCTCCCATTGGATGACCTCAGTATAAAGAACTGCTTCCTGCAATGTCTCACGGGCTACCATAGTCTCAGATTCAGTCTGTTACTCTGCTCGTGCCCCACCTCGTTCTTGGTCCGTGTGGACTGCGCTGACTCCTGCGAAGGGGTCAGCGAGTCCTCCTAGTTCTGCTCTTGTTCTAGAAGTTGTTACTTGCTTGTCTTGTGTCATATATTGGTTCATCGCCAATATATACGCATACTTGCGCATTTTGTTATTTTCTTTGTATTCGTGTTACGTTGATACATCAGTGTCGCTGATATATACGTACACGAACTGTTTATTTCCTGTGTTCAGTCAGTCAGCCTTCCAGCACGTTTTGGTAGTTTGCGCGTATCGTGAGCACCCGTGCTGAGGTAGTATCCTGTTCCTGGTCCTGTTTGTGGATTGCGTTCATCTCTGCGAAGAGATAGCGAATCCTTCTGAGTCCTGTCCCCTGTATTACTCCAGTCTTAGTCAGAGTTCCTGCTTATGTCATATATCGGTTCATTGCCGATATATACATATGTTAGTCAGACGTTACAAATAGTTTCATTGATAGCTGTAATTGTAATACGCTAGGAAATCATACTTATTGTATATTTATCTGTGTTACGTTCATTTATCTTGATCCTGCTGTTTCCTGTCTATCCTGTCCTGTCTTTGTGAGGCACGCCATCGCCGCAACGCATTGGCTGCCTCATTCCAGTCTGTCTGGTTTTGGACGCTTGCTGTCGCTAAGTAGCCGCTAGCTAGCAAGCGTTCATTCTGTCTACTTGTCCTGATCTCCTCAGTCCTGGTTTATGCGCTCAGCGCTACTTTGCGCTGAGACGTTATTACGAAAGTGTTGTTTGTGGCTGTTCGGATCTGCACCGGCTCTGTGCACCACAATCTCCTATTGGAGTCAGTCCTCTCCTCCACTAAACTGGGGATATCCTGATCCCTTGTGCTGGTGTGTGTACCTCCTTCACGTCAGCTTATGTGGTATGCTGACTGTGGAGATTACACCTCCAAGCTTAACAGGAAATCAATGGGGACTCGAACTTTCGTGCTTTGTAAAGCCTCCTTATATGCTACATACCCCAAATTTACTACGCTTTGAGACACAACAACCCAGGCCTTGCATGAGGACAAGAAGCGTGCGGATAGCAATTTGCATTTTGTCGCTATGCAGTCATAAATGTAATACAGATGAGAGGTTCAATAAACAGGGACCGGAAACGCTAACCCATCACAGATGTTCATTGTTCATGTTACTTGGTTGGGGTCCGGGAGTGTTGCGTAGTCGTTTCCAATCCAGGATTGATTCATTTTAATTTGAGTCAGACGGTCTGCATTTTCTGTGGAGAGGCGGATACGCCGCCGATCTGTGACGATGCCTCCGGCAGCACTGAAACAGCGTTCCGACATAACGCTGGCTGCCGGGCAAGCCAGCACCTCTATTGCGTACATTGCCAGTTTGTGCCAGGTGTCTAGCTTCGATACCCAATAGTTGAAGGGTGCAGATGGATTGTTCAACACAGCTACGCCATCTGACATGTAGTCCTTGACCATCTTCTCCAGGCGATCGGTGTTGGAGGTGGATCTGCACGCTTGCTGTTCTGTGTGCTGCTGCATGGGTGTCAGAAAATTTTCCCACTCCAAGGACACTGCCGATACCATTCGCTTTTGGACACTAGCTGCGGCTTGTGTTGTTTGCTGCCCTCCTGGTCGTCCTGGGTTTGCGGAAGTCAGTCTGTCGGCGTACAACTGGCTAGAGGAGGGGGAGGATGTCAATCTCCTCTCTAAAGTCTCCACAAGGGCCTGCTGGTATTCTTCCATTTTGACCTGTCTGGCTCTTTCTTCAAGCAGTTTTGGAACATTGTGTTTGTACCGTGGATCCAGAAGGGTATAAACCCAGTAATTGGTGTTGTCCAGAATGCGCACAATGCGTGGGTCGCGTTCAATGCAGTCCTAGGCCGAAGAGCTCATAGCCTAGGGTCACAAAAACCTGTTTATTTGGGCAATTTCAATGGTGGCGAGTCTGACGTACATAAATCGCAGCAATGGCCGTTAGCAACGTCTGAATCTCACGAAATGTCTCATGCAGGTAGAAGAAATATTGTTAGACTTGGGCTCCAAAGATGGGTTCCCTACATCTCTGCAAACCAGAGTTACAGGGCTCCAAAATTGGTAAAATCCCCCATAGGCTTTCATTGGGCCTCCTATTTACATTTCCAAAATCTCACATCTTTTCAAAGGGCAATTGCTCAGCAGTGGCAAATTTTCTAGCATTGTAGGGACCCTTAGGGGGAACATGACTGGTGAGTTTCGGGCCCCTAGGCCGAAGAGGTAATAGCCTAGGGTCACAAAAACCTGTTTATTTGGGCTATTTCAATGGTAGTGATGGTGACGTACATAAATCTCAGCCATGGCCGTTAGCAACGTCTGAATTTCACGAAATGTCTCATGCAGGTAGAAGACATATTGTTAGACTTGGATTCCAAAGATGGGGTCCCTACATCTCTGCAAACCAGAGTTACAGGGCTCCAAAATTGGTAAAATCCCCCATAGGCTTTCATTGGGCCTCCTATTTACAGTTCCAAAATCTCACACCATTTCAAAGGGCAATGGCTCAGCAGTGGCAAAACTCACCAGTCATGATCCCCCTAAGGGTCCCTACAATGCTAGAAAATTTGGTACTGCTGAGCCATTGCCTTTTGAAAAGATGTGAGATTTTGGAAAGTGAAATAGGGAGGCAATGAAAGCCTATGGGGGATTTTACCAATTTTGGAGCCCTGTAACTCTGGTTTGCAGAGATGTAGGGACCCCATCTTTGGAATCCAAGTCTAACAATATGTCTTCTACCTGCATGAGACATTTCGTGAAATTCAGACGTTGCTAACGGCCATGGCTGAGATTTATGTACGTCACCATCACTACCATTAAAATAGCCCAAATAAACAGGTTTTTGTGACCCTAGGCTATGACCTCTTCGGCCTAGGGGCCCGAAACTCACCAGCCATGTTCCCCCTAAGGGTCCCTACAATGCTAGAAAATTTGCCACTGCTGAGCAATTGCCCTTTGAAAAGATGTGAGATTTTGGAACTGTAAATAGGAGGCCCTATGAAAGCCTATGGGGGATTTTTTTTTTTTTTGTTTACTAAATTTTTATTGAAAAACAAAGTCATATACAGACAAAGAATTCTCAGTAATGAGGTACATCAGCACATTTTACATTGTACATATTGATGTTGTTTTCCAAGCATATAGAAATAGTTTTTCCAGGTATATGTGCATATATGGTGCGATATCAAGGTGCTCAGAATGGAGTTAGCTAAACATAAGAGAATTCAGACTGCTTAATCCTTTAAAGATCAAATAAACCGTCTAAGGGAAACATATACATCCAGGGTCATATATCATTCCTGCTTCCAAGCCGATTTAAGGATTGTTGAGTGAAAAAGTATCAGAACTGGACCACTCTTCCCAATCGTAGTTATATTTAGGTATATTATCGTGCATGGTATGAATAATATAATCCATAAGTCGAATGTCTTCTATCCTGGAATAAACCTGTTCAAAAGGTACCGTGGGTTGTTTCCAGTTTCTCGCAATTGCCCACAATAAAGCGCTAATCATGACATAATACACCCGCTTCCATTTTTTAGGGATACTGGGGTTAGGAGCGAATAATAGTACATGATATGGTTCTAATGTGATTGTACGTACGGATAATGCACCCAGATCAACTTTAATCCTGTCCCAATGTATACTTACAGCACTGCAGTCCCAAAACAAGTGTTTCAGGGTGCCTTCACTCTGACATCCTCTGTAGCATTGTGAAGATACTGCTGGAAAAATTTTATGTAAATAAACAGGGGTCTTGTACCATCTGGTTGCTAATTTTAGTGCAGTGTCCTTCAATGCAGGCGTTCTAGTAGAGCTAATTCGGTTTAGGCCTACTTTATTCCATTCATGAATGTCCCAGTCAAGCTGCAGTTCCCTCTCCCAGTCTAGCATGCTCTTAGTTTTAGTCTCTTGTGTTAGATCAATTATGTGTAAATATATTCTAGAGATTATTCCAGAATTGGGTGCTGGAGTGAGATAAAGGTTTTCAAAAAATGTGCAATTAAGTCTAGCATTTGGAACAGTATTTTTTAAGAAGAAGTTCTTAATTTGTATGTATCTAAAATGCTCTACTGTAGGG
Organism: Hyperolius riggenbachi; assembly: GCF_040937935.1. Classification (NCBI taxonomy): domain Eukaryota; kingdom Metazoa; phylum Chordata; class Amphibia; order Anura; family Hyperoliidae; genus Hyperolius; species Hyperolius riggenbachi. The sequence goes on along the minus strand of NC_090657.1, from coordinate 15,565,454 downwards.
GCATTATAATTAAATTGGATTAAAGAAAAAGGTAAAAATTTATCGCCTATCCAAAATCGGTTTGAGGTTGTCAAAGAGTTTGCTATCCACCATTGGAATGGTGAATGATCTTCAAATGCAGGGGGGAACTCTGGGTGGCCGACAAATGATAAACAAGGAGGTTTCATGGACTGCAGCTTCCACTTGACCCCATGAATATGCCATAATAAGAAAGAGTCTGCAACTATTAGGTTTAATGACTTGAGCTTTTTATAATTTGCCTTTTTAAGGGAAAGTATAGATGTTAAGTTGAAAGGGCTAACCGAGTCTCTTTCAAATTGTATCCAGGGTGTTTGTTTTTCTGGGTTAAACCATGCTATTAATTGTGCAAATCTAGCTGCCAAGTGATAATAAGAAAGATTAGGTAAGCCAATTCCACCCTTAGAGCTGTGTCTATATAGATAAATATTTTTAAATCTCGCTGATTTTCCGCCCCACACAAATTTGTTTAGTAATTTCTGCATTTTGGAAATTATCTGGTTTCCAGGATTTAAAGGAAGGGCTCTCATATAATATAGTACACGTGGCAATATCACCATTTTTATAGCAACTGCCTTGCCCAACCACGAGATCCTATACTGTGACCATTCCTTGAGTGTACTCTCAATATTTTTAAGTAATGGCTCATAGTTAGCCTTAATAAGGCCATCAAATGTAGGGGTTAATTTAATCCCCAGGTAAGACAGCTCTTTAGACACCCATTTGAAATCAAAGTTGGCTTTATATAATTTTATCACTTGTGTGGGTAAGTTTATAGGTAATGCTTGGGACTTTGAGGGGTTCACTTTGAGACCGGACAGTTCACCAAAGCGCTCTAGTAGTGGAAGTAATGTGGGCATGGATGTCAAAGGTTGTGATAGAAATAATAAAGCGTCGTCAGCATACAAGCTAAGTTTGTATTCTTTATCTTCTTTCATATAACCTTTAATATTGGGATTCGTTTGTATTGCAAGAGAGAGGGGTTCAATCGCTATGGAGAAGAGTAGCGGGGAAAGGGGGCACCCCTGCCTGGTACCTCTAGTGATCGGAATTGGATTGGAGAGAATACCTGGCAATCTCAATTTTGCCTGTGGAGTGTTATATAAAGCTAAAATTGCTTGGACAAATTCTCCTGAGAAGCCCATTTTAGAAAGTACTGCATGTAAATAGGGCCACAAGACAGAGTCGAACGCTTTATGTAGATCTAAACTCAAAAGAAGGAGTCTTTGATCATTCAGCTTAACGTCCTGTAAGATATTACAGGCCAATCTGGTGTTGTCTGTAGTTTGCCTCGCAGGGACAAAGCCAGACTGAGAGGGAGAGATTAACCACTTCTCTACCACGGGGTTTTTCACCTAAAAACCACAGCAATTTTCACATTTAAGGGAGGCAAGGGTTAATGGGCTTAATGGGGGTATAATTTATTTAAAAAAAACCTCACTGATGCTGATCAGTCACTAATGCTGTGTTAGTTATCTGAGATCCTCTCACGAGTGATCTCAGTAACTGTAACAGCATAGTGACTGATACAATGTTTACACACATTCTGCATGAATAAGCACTGTCATTGGCTTTGTGAACACATGTTCACATCAGCCAATCACAGACCAGCGGGTGCCCAACGCGTATGCACGTCCGCGTGCACGCGAACGCGGACGCGAACGCGCACGCGAACGCGATCGCGCACAGCAGGAAAATAAACAGGAGTTGCCTATCTACGCCCCTGTGACTCAGGTGAATTTTAAAGGGGCGTAGATAAGCGTGGCAGAGGTTGTTAAGTGGTTAAGTCTGTTATAACTGATGATAAACGGATGGCTAGGATCTTTGAGAAGATTTTAATATCATTGTTTATCAATGAGATAGGCCTATAGTTTTGTGGGAGGGTGTGGTCTAAATTGGGCTTTGGTATCAGAGACACAAATGCTCTGGTGAGGTCTGGAGGGAATTTCTGACCACCCAAAGCATCGTTATATAAAGAATGGAGCTGAGGGATAAGAATTTGTTTAAATTTCTTGAAATAAAGACCAGTGAAGCCATCAGGGCCTGGGGCTTTTGAATTTTTTAATGAGGAAATTGCAGCTTCAATTTCTTTGATAGAGATTGGAGCATTTAAGTGAGACTTTTGTTCATCAGTGATCCTAGATAATGGTAAAGACTCCAGCCATCCGTCTAGGTCAGGGTTTGGTAGTAGCTGAGGGGCGTGAAAGAGCTTAGTATAAAAATCTTCAAATATCTCAAGAACCTTGTGGGGAGCAGACTCAACTGCACCGTGTTTGTTTTGTAGCCTATATAAATGAGGAGGTTTATAGTATTGTGTCAGTTTTCTAGCAAATTGTGTGCTAGGTGAGTTGCCATAAAGTAAAAATCTTGCTTTAGAAAATTTCAACGTTTTCTCCACTGAGTCTGAAAGAAGCTGATTCAGTGCCTGTCTCTTTTCCCGGATCTGGATCAGCCTATCATGATCTAATGTAGAGCTATGCTGATTATATAAATTATCCAGCTCAGTCGTAAGCTTCAGAATTTTTGACAATCTTTCTTTTTTCCTCCTAGAAGCTAATTGTATAAGTTTTCCTCTCAATACAGTTTTGTGTGCAGCCCACAAGGTTCCAACAGACACCTCTCCATTATCATTCAACAGAAAATATTCTTCAAGAGATGCGTGGACTTCTTGTACAATTGCAGGGTCCTGTAATAATAAGTCATTAAGACGCCAACTTTCATGTGAGTATGGCATTCCAAGGAATCCCAGATTACCTGTGACAATGTGATGATCAGACCATACACAATGTTGAATATCTGAGGAAGTGGCATTAGCCATCAAGATGGGTGAGAGAAATAAGTAATCCAGCCTGGCATAAGTATTATGTGGATTAGAGTAAAAGGAGTATGATCTGTCCCCCATATTGAAGGCCCTCCAAAGGTCTGTTAATTGGTGCATTTTCAGGCATCTGCGAAGCACTTTAGGAAATGATTTACTAACCTCTGAAACTGAAATTCTATCAGATAAAGGATTACTCACGCAGTTCAAATCCCCTGCCACTATCAAATGGCCAGAGATATATTTATCAAGTATTATAAAAAAATCGCGGAAGAATGATGCTTGAGCTGAGCTTGGAGCATATATATTACATAATGTGACATCCTTCCCATTTAGAGAACCTTGTATAATCAGGAATCGAGACTCAGGGTCTTTATATGTCTTTATCGGATCAAAAGCAATGCCATTTCGGATCAGAATTGCAACGCCCCTAGTTTTATTTGTATATGTGGTAAAATATGCTTTTTGATAAGCCCTATCAAAAAATCTGGAGCAAGCCCCAGTATTGTAGTGAGTCTCCTGTAGAAACAGAATGTCAGCCTTAAGCTGTTTATACTGATTGAAGGCTTTCTTCCTTTTAGATGGGGAGTTAAATCCCTGTACATTGTGGCTAATTAGGCGAATGGCCATATTGAAAAGTATAGGAGAAATAGCTCAGAATTACTAAGGGCGGTGCAATTCCTTTGAGAGTGGCCCAGTATGTTCAAATCGGCTTGGAGTATGCGTTTTGTAAATAAAAGCAAAGTGTGAAATATCGACCCTGGAACAAGCATATCATAAACATTCAAAACAATAATGTTAAGGAAAAAATTAAAAAATAAGAGAACAGCTACATTAACAATCCTAAGTTCAATCATTACAATAGAACTAACAGTAGAGTAAGAAGTTCAACAGGTAACAACCCCAATATTATTTGGGAGTGAGTTCCTGTGATACAACAGCAGAAGGGATATAAATCCAAACGCTGAGGGGGGAGAATAATGCGCTAGGCCCAATCCAGAGGGAGCCGCTGCTATCTGAAGCTTAGTTCAAAATAGGTGCATTATAGGGTGAACAAAGATAGATTCTCAGTGTCATCCGTAATATAGAGGTGCAATACAAAAAAGTAATAATGCTTGCCAGTTCCAGTCTCACGTCAAGTAGGATCCTGTGACCTCGAGGGAGAGCTTCTTGCAGAAGAAGAGCCAGAACGATTCTTTGATTGTGACCAGATGGGGGTCAGAGGCCTTCGCTGTGATTGTGATTTCTGAGGAGACATCCTAGATAGGCCCAGCGAGACCAGCAGCTTTTCACCTTCTTTTGGTGACTGAATGATGTGTGTCTTGCCGTTCGATGTTACAATTAACTTAAAGGGATAACCCCATTTATAGCGAATTTGCTCCTTAATCAAGACCGAGGTGATTGCTTTCATGCTTTTACGCTTTTCCAAGGTGATCGGTGAGATATCTTGAAAAATTTGGATATCGTGATCCTCATATTTGATAGGCCCCACGGTTCTTGCGGCTTGTATGATTTGCTCTTTGATTAAGAAATCCTTCATGCATAGGATGATATCCCTCGGTGGCAAGTTTGGTGCTGGTAAAGCTCGGAGAGCTCGGTGCATTCTGTCGCATGTAAAAGCTCCAGCGGCCGTATCAGGCAACAGTGTTTTAAAGATGTTATTGACGTGCGGGATTAACTCCTGGTAAGATTCCGGAAGGCCCCTAATCCTCAAGTTGTTCCGCCGATTGCGGTTGTCTAGGTCCTCTGACTGTAACTTGAGCGCCTGTACAGAGTCCTGCAAAGATCCATGTTCAGCCTGTAGCTCTTTATGGGACTTAAGTAAGTCATCATGCTTAGTTTCAAGTAGGTCTGTTCTCCTGCCGAGAGAAGCGATCTCATGGGCTAATGTTTCTTCCACCCTTCGCAGCTCTGATTGAAACTTCCCCGCTAGCTTAGTGTACATCAGCTCCAGACTGTCTTCTAAGTCTCTTTTAGTAAGAGGTTTTTCCCGTTCAGGTCTTGATGCAGTCCAGTCTGGGCCTGTATCGGGCAGGGAGTCTTGTGACGCAGTTGGGGAGCTGCGGCCATCTTGGGTCGACATGGCTGCTACTCGCGGTCTGAGAAAATAGTCTGAGACTGACCTCTGTGTTGATGAGGATTCGGTCTTTCGCCTCCGAGACATGCACCAACAGTTCAGGAGGGGATGGCTTGTATTTTAGTGTCCAGCAGTGCTAAAGAACCCTCCGGTTAGCGGCAAATTGGATCAGTAACGAGCGGAGCTACTCCTCCATGCTTCCTCCTTCCGGCGCGTCGCGCATGCGCCCCCGCCTATGGGGGATTTTACCAATTTTGGACCCCTGTAACTCTGGTTTGCAGAGATGTAGGGACCCCATCTTTGGAATCCAAGTCTAACAATATGTCTTCTACCTGCATGAGACATTTCGTGAGATTCAGACGTTGCTAACGGCCATGGCTGAGATTTATGTACGTCACCATCACTACCATTGAAATAGCCCAAATAAACAGGTTTTTGTGACCCTAGGCTATGACCTCTTCGGCCTAGGGGCCCGAAACTCACCAGTCATGTTCCCCGTAAGGGTCCCTACGATGCTAGAAAATTTGGTACTGCTGAGCCATTGCCCTTTGAAAAGATATGAGATTTTGGAAAGTGAAATAGGAAGGCAATGAAAGCCTATGGGGGATTTTACCAATTTTGGAGCCCTGTAACTCTGGTTTGCAGAGATGTAGAGACCCCATCTTTGGAATCCAAGTCTAACAATATGTCTTCTACCTGCATGAGACATTTCGTGAAATTCAGATGTTGCTAACGGCCATGGCTGAGATTTATGTACGTCACCATCACTACCATTGAAATAGCCCAAATAAACAGGTTTTTGTGACCCTAGGCTATGACCTCTTCGGCCTAGGGGCCCGAAACTCACCAGTCATGTTCCCCCTAAGGGTCCCTACAATGCTAGAAAATTTGCCACTGCTGAGCAATTGCCCTTTGAAAAGATGTGAGATTTTGGAACTGTAAATAGGAGGCCCTATGAAAGCCTATGGGGGATTTTACCAATTTTGGACCCCTGTAACTCTGGTTTGCAGAGATGTAGGGACCCCATCTTTGGAATCCAAGTCTAACAATATGTCTTCTACCTGCATGAGACATTTCGTGAGATTCAGACGTTGCTAACGGCCATGGCTGAGATTTATGTACGTCACCATCACTACCATTGAAATAGCCCAAATAAACAGGTTTTTGTGACCCTAGGCTATGACCTCTTCGGCCTAGGGGCCCTGAAACTCACCAGTCATGTTCCCCCTAAGGGTCCCTACAATGCTAGAAAATTTGGTACTGCTGAGCCATTGCCCTTTGAAAAGATGTGAGATTTTGGAAAGTGAAATAGGGAGGCAATGAAAGCCTATGGGGGATTTTACCAATTTTGGACCCCTGTAACTCTGGTTTGCAGAGATGTAGAGACCCCATCTTTGGAATCCAAGTCTAACAATATGTCTTCTACCTGCATGAGACATTTTGTGAGATTCAGACGTTGCTAACGGCCATGGCTGAGATTTATGTACGTCACCATCACTACCATTGAAATAGCCAAAATAAACAGGTTTTTGTGACCCTAGGCTATTACCTCTTCGGCCTAGGGGCCCGAAACTCACCAGTCATGTTCCCCCTAAGGGTCCCTACAATGCTAGAAAATTTGCCACTGCTGAGCAATTGCCCTTTGAAAAGATGTGAGATTTTGGAACTGTAAATAGGAGGCCCTATGAAAGCCTATGGGGGATTTTACCAATTTTGGACCCCTGTAACTCTGGTTTGCAGAGATGTAGGGACCCCATCTTTGGAATCCAAGTCTAACAATATGTCTTCTACCTGCATGAGACATTTCGTGAGATTCAGACGTTGCTAACGGCCATGGCTGAGATTTATGTACGTCACCATCACTACCATTGAAATAGCCCAAATAAACAGGTTTTTGTGACCCTAGGCTATGACCTCTTCGGCCTAGGGGCCCGAAACTCACCAGTCATGTTCCCCCTAAGGGTCCCGACAATGCTAGAAAATTTGCCACTGCTGAGTAATTGCCCTTTGAAAAGATGTGAGATTTTGGAACTGTAAATAGGAGGCCCAATGAAAGCCTATGGGGGATTTTACCAAATTTGGAGCCCTGTAACTCTGGTTTGCAGAGATGGAGGGAACCCATCTTTGGAGCCCAAGTCTAACAATATGTCTTCTACCTGCATGAGACATTTCGTGAGATTCAGACGTTGCTAACGGCCATTGCTGCGATTTATGTATGTTAGACTCGCCACCATTGGAATTGCCCAAATAAACAGGTTTTGTGACCCTAGGCTATGACCTCTTCGGCCTAGGACTGCATTGAACGCGACCCACGCATTGTGCGCATTCTGGACAACACCAATTACTGGGTTTATACCCTTCTGGATCCACGGTACAAACACAATGTTCCAAAACTGCTTGAAGAAAGAGCCAGACAGGTCAAAATGGAAGAATACCAGCAGGCCCTTGTGGAGACTTTAGAGAGGAGATTGACATCCTCCCTCTCCTCTAGCCAGTTGTACGCCGACAGACTGACTTCCGCAAACCCAGGACGACCAGGAGGGCAGCAAACAACACAAGCCGCAGCTAGTGCCCAAAAAGGAATGGTATCGGCAGTGTCCTTGGAGTGGGAAAATTTTCTGACACCCATGCAGCAGCACACAGAACAGCAAGTGTGCAGATCCACCTCCAACACCGATCGCCTGGAGAAGATGGTCAAGGACTACATGTCAGATGGCGTAGCTGTGTTGAACAATCCATCTGCACCCTTCAACTATTGGGTATCGAAGCTAGACACCTGGCACAAACTGGCAATGTACGCAATAGAGGTGCTGGCTTGCCCGGCAGCCAGCGTTATGTCGGAACGCTGTTTCAGTGCTGCCGGAGGCATCGTCACAGATCGGCGGCGTATCCGCCTCTCCACAGAAAATGCAGACCGTCTGACTCAAATTAAAATGAATCAATCCTGGATTGGAAACGACTACGCAACACTCCCGGACCCCAACCAAGTAACATGAACAATGAACATCTGTGATGGGTTAGCGTTTCCGGTCCCTGTCTATTGAACCTCTCATCTGTATTACATTTATGACTGCATGGCGACAAAATGCAAATTGCTATCCGCACGCTTCTTGTCCTCATGCAAGGCCTGGGTTGTTGTGTCTCAAAGCGTGGCCTTCTCCTCCTGCGCCACCCTCCTCCTGTTCCATCACATGTGCTGCTGCTGGGTTAGCGTTACCGGTCCCTTTTCCTGGAACCTCTTATATGTATTACATTTATGACTGCATGCAGACAAAAAGCATGTTACCTGTGCAAAGAAAACAGACATTTCCCGCATTTAAAAGACAGTTTTCCCTTTGAAATTTTAAAATCGATTTTCTCAAAAACTATAAGCTCTTTTTGCTCAATTTTTTTTCCTCTTGTACCCACTCCCAAGGTGCACATACCCTGTAAATTTGGGGTATGTAGCATGTAAGGAGGCTTTACAAAGCACAAAAGTTCGGGTCCCCATTGACTTCCATTATGTTCGGAGTTTGTCTCGAACATCGCGGCCATGTTCGGCCCGAACCCGAACATCTAGATGTTCGCCCAACACTGTGTGCGTATAGTTTTTGTTTTTGTTTATATTCTTTAGTGAGTGCATGTATTTTTTGTTTGTTTTGAGTGACAAAAAGGCTAGAAATGGCCCTGCCATCAGGCACTATCAAGAAGGCTTATGCTTTTGATTTGATTATAGAGGGTGGTCTCCTCCACACTATCGAGCACGTATCTCTCCACCCACATATTGGCCTGACCTGAGGAGTGCAAGTGAATTTTCTTCTATTAAACTATCCATAAAATAACTCTTATCTGCTAGTGGACAAAGAAATGGACTCCATAGTAGTCTGTAATAAGCATACCCCCTTTGTCTTTCTGCAGCTACCATACTTCATGAATGAGCTGACGCTGACAGAACTGGATATGGGCATTTGTGTCCCGAAAATCCTGCAAGCCTATAAACCCACCATCGACCACAGAGGTAATGTCTTAAATGTCATGTGGTCTTCAGTATCATGGCTGGGCTATACCACTCATATTGATTGGGTGTCTCTTCCACAGGTCTTTGGACGGATCTGGAGATCTCCTATAATGGCTCCTTCCTCATGACTTTAGAGACAAAGATGAACTTGACCAAACTGGGGAAAGAGACCCTCCCCGAAGACCTAAAAGTGGGAGACATTGGCAAAGAGGGGTGAGTCCAGAGCACTGTTGGGTGGATGGCAGGGAATGCTGAGTAAAGTATTTCTGCTGAGGGGCAGGGGATGCTGGGTGGATGGCAGGTGATGCTAGGTATAGCAAGAGATGTTAAATAGAGCAAAGTATGCTAGGTGGGTGGTGGGCGATGCTGGATAGAAGAAAGCATTCTGGGTGATGGGATGTTGTGTAATGCAGATAATACTGGGTAGGTGGCTGGTTAGTGTAGAGCAAGCTGTGTTGGTGACATGCAATGCTGGAATAATTATTGGGAAGCAGGATAGAGCAAAGCATGCTGGGTAGGTAGCAAGGGGTGTGGGGTAGTGCTGACTGAGTGTTAGAAGAAGTGAGCATGCTAGTTTCCTAGCAGGGGATGCTGGGTAGAGCTGGATCATGCTGATTGGGTTGGAGAGCGTGCTGAGTGTTGTTGACAGAATGCTAGGTACAATGATTCTTATTGGGTAGAACAATGCTTGCTTGGTGGGTGGCAGATGATGCTGGATAGAGTGGAGCATGCTTGCTAAGTGGCAGGGGATGCTGGGTAGTGCAGAGCCTGCTGACTTGGTTGGAGAGGAAGCTTGGTAGAAAGGAGCATGCTAGGTTGCTGGCAGTGGGGTGCGGTGTAGAGTTGGGATCAAGTTGTCTAGGTGGCAGGGCATGCTGGATAGAGGGAAGCTGGCTCAGGAAGGCAGGGGATGCTGGGTACTGCAGTCCATGTCCATGGGTGCAAGGAGAGGCCAGGTAGAGGGAAGCATGTTGGGCTCCAGGAAAGGGATGCTGGGTAGGAAAGTGCATGCTGGTTCGAGCAGGATCTTGCTCTGAATGGGATGACAGGATGCTGGGAACATGCTTTGGTAGAGCAACGTATGTTTAGTTAATGGAAGGCAACGCATTGGGAAACTGGGTAGAGCAGGATCATGGTAAGTGGTTGGTAGGGCATGCTAGATAGAACAGACTTAGTGGGTGGCAGGGGACCCAGTGTTAGAGCAGAGCATGCCTGGTGGGATGTTTGATAGAGTATGTCTGAGTGACTTGTGATGCTGAGCAGAGCATGCTGAGTGCAGCTGGCCCATGGTGAGTGGGTGACAGGATGTTGGGTACAGTGGGTCATGCTAAGTAGACCATACTTTGCTGGGTAGATAACTGGAGATGCTGTATAGAGAGGAGCATGTTTGATGGGTGGCATGGGGTGCTGGATAGAGCAAAGCATTCTGGGTGGCTGGCAAGGGATGCTGGTTACAGAGGAGCATGTTCATTAGTTTACAGGGAATGTAAGTAGGGCCAGGCAGGTGTCATTGAATGCTGGGTAGAGCATGTATGGCAGGTGTCGGCAGAATCTGGGTAGTGCAAAGCATGTTTCGTGGGTAGCAGAGGATGCTAGTTATAGTGAAGCATGCTCAGCGCATGGCAGGGGATGCGGAGTAGAGTGCTCATGCTGGGTGGATGGCAGGGGATGCGGAGTAGAGTGCTCATGCTGGGTGGATGGCAGGGGATGCGGAGTAGAGTGCTCATGCTGGGTGGATGGCAGGGGATGCGGAGTAGAGTGCTCATGCTGGGTGGATGGCAGGGGATGCAGAGTTGAGTGCTCATGCTGGGTGGATGGCAGGGGATGCGGAGTAGAGTGCTCATGCTGGGTGGATGGCAGGGGATGCGGAGTAGAGTGCTCATGCTGGGTGGATGGCAGGGGATGCGGAGTAGAGTGCTCATGCTGGGTGGATGGCAGGGGATGCGGAGTAGAGTGCTCATGCTGGGTGGATGGCAGGGGATGCGGAGTAGAGTAGGCCATGCTGGGTGGATGGCAGGGGATGCGGAGTAGAGTGCTCATGCTGGGTGGATGGCAGGGGATGCGGAGTAGAGTGCTCATGCTGGGTGGATGGCAGGGGATGCGGAGTAGAGTGCTCATGCTGGGTGGATGGCAGGGGATGCGGAGTAGAGTGCTCATGCTGGGTGGATGGCAGGGGATGCGGAGTAGAGTGCTCATGCTGGGTGGATGGCAGGGGATGCGGAGTAGAGTAGGCCATGCTGGGTGGATGGCAGGGGATGCGGAGTAGAGTGCTCATGCTGGGTGGATGGCAGGGGATGCGGAGTAGAGTGCTCATGCTGGGTGGATGGCAGGGGATGCGGAGTAGAGTAGGCCATGCTTGGCGGGTGCTGGGGGATGCTAGGTAAATCGGAGCATGTTGACATTAGCAGGATAACGGCAGTTATACAGGTGTTTAACATATCTGTACATTTCTCCCATGTGCCTCCCTGTGCGAATCTGGAATTGGTGAGTATAATCTGCTAGTTTGCTATGAACACTGCATGCATGTACACACTGACACACTGACACACTATGTTTCGAAGTCTAATTCACAGTAGGGTGCACTGCAGTCATTTTTGACACACATCTGGTTCATTTGGACAATGAGTTGCTCCATTGTAATCTGATGATCAGCCATAGCAACCTGCGCAGCCAATGTTCACCCCTCACATCTCTGGATTGTACTGCCCCATAGCAACCAAGTCAGAATGTCAGAAAGGTTCAAAGGTTCCGTATGTCCACTCCACAGTACACATTGACTACAGTAGCCTGTAAACAGTTCAGACTGCACTATTATCAAAATGCCGCTGCCTTTGGCCCAGTAGCCTACGTGGATGCCTTTTTCATTGTTTTATAAACCACACTTCTTCCACATGACAACCACATGTTATCTTGGCAGTTTGCTGACATCCCACCTTATATGCCCAGGAATCTGCGTACGACAAGTACATTACTGATGTGATTCAGTATGCATCCAGGATAGTGGCTTTGACACTCACCAAACCCAACCCAGTCTCTTTCTGGTACAGTTTCTGGGCTTTAGACTTTGAGTGGAATCCGTTGTACATTCTGTAAATTGTGAGGAGCTTCTGGGTCTTCACATGAGCTCTCCATGTCTTCCTTTGGACGGTTTACCATTCTGGAAAGGTGCACCTGCTGCTCACATAAATCTTGTTCTTCCCATTGAGCAGGCTTCTTAGGTATCCACATGAGAAATGACATGCAAGCGCTCTTAATGCTATAAAAGTCTCTTTAAACTTTTCTTTATAATGGAGGTGTGGAGAAAGGTCAACAGTCAATCTGCCCTGAAATCTGGGCTTTCTCAAGACCATTAACCCCCTTGGATTCAAAAGGGGACACGTAAGGAATCCAAGTTACGCCTGCCTGGGAGACCATCCAATAGGCTGACGCGCTGCAAAGGGGTGCAGCGTTTGTGGGAAACATGGGTAATCTCATTACCTGGCACCTGCCGATAGTCACACAAGTACGACACCCTGATCAGCGTTTATTGTCCGCAGAAATTACTCTGTGTACTTTTGCGCTGCACGCTGGAACAAAGCAACGATACGTACTACCAGTCGCATCCACCGTGTACGAAAGTCTAGTTTCACGATTCACTCTGGGCAGTGCCGGTTCTAGTAACGAGAGCCCCTGGGCAAAATTATCCCAGGGGCCCCCAACAGACACCCTTTGACCAAAAAGTTGCATTAGGGGCCCTTTGTTGCAGCCACATTTCCCCCCAGGGCACTTGAGCTTGCGGCTATCAGTCTGTAGTTCCATGCACTTCCAGACTTTATCCTCGCAGGGGTGCCTCTCCTCCATGACCTGGCGCATGTTATTACATGATAACATGCCGAGGGTCACCGAGAAGATGCAGCCAGTGGTGGTTGAAGATGGGAGTGCACAGAGCCTTAGACTGAATGAGGAGTGTGCCTGCCAGCACAGGTGGGACACTATCCCAAAAACTCTGCAGAGGCCCCAGGAGCAACAGTTAGGTTGGGAAGGAAACACCTTGGGGACCCCTACAGGCTCTGAGGTCCTGGGACAATTGCCCCTCTGTCTCTATGGGGCGCCAGCCCTGAATCTGGAATGTCCTGTGTACTAACTCATGTCTATGGCAGAGGTGGAAACACCGCCATCTTGTGTACAAAATTTAAAGCCAGCAGTTCATCATAGGCCAGAGACAGTTGCAGGACTTTGCATAGAGCGAACCGCATAATTCACATGATTTGTAATGAAAAAACAGGAACATTGTATATAAAGAAAGAGCAGAGGGTGTCAAATTCTATTAGGGGAACACTCTATGAAGTGATTCCACCCACTTTACCACACTTAACATTCACCTTGCCTTAAAGTGAACCTCCGGACTAAAAATCTACTCAGCAGAACTGAAAAGACTTGGTGTTTAACAGTTTCACAGCATCAGAACTTTGTTTTTCTTACCAAAGCATCATTTTTAGCTGCATTTTTAGCTAAGCTCCACCCATTAAAGAAAAAAAGCTCAGGCTTTTTTTCCCCTGATGCTGTGCAAAGCATGATGGGATTTCCTATGTTGTTGTTCACGTTGCCTAGCAACTAGGAGAGGTGCTCAGAACACAGGACAGTTGGAACTGTGTCTCATGCTCCCTGTCACCTCCTTTCAACCAAAAAGATGGCTTCCATCATGAAATCAAACATTTGCCTGTTTTTTTAAAACAGGGTGGGTAAGAGATTATATTACCTATTTTAATTAACATAACTAATGTAACTTAATGACAGTATGCTTGTTTAGGGTGGAGTTTCTCTTTAATACAAATTTCTCCATATATACAACCATAAGCCAACTCTGTTGGCACCTATCCAGTGGTCTCAGCCAGCCTCAGTGTGCCATCCAGCATTGTTGGACATAATGCATAGTTTAAAAAGAAAGGAATTGAAAAGCAGATTCATATGTACAAACATCATCACCCAGGAATCAGAGAGAAAGCGAGAGAGCAGTGTGACATAATATGCAATATTATAAAAAGATGCCCCTATCTACCCCATCATTAAAGACTAGCAGACCATCTGCCTCTAACCACATTATCCATTTACTTACTATTTGCTTTAACTTACTTTCCTTATCTACTCCTCCCATTTCTGTGCTCCCAACTTTAACTACTCCAAAAAATTGTAAGCAATCTGAAACCCTTCCATGTTCTGACCTATTATGATCGATGAGTCTTTTCGACCTTTTCTATTTTTCATCGCCTTGTAATGTTCATAAAACCTCTCCATCATTTTAGCGTGAGGTCTTCCCAATATATATAAGATTACAGGGACAAGTTTTACAGCATACACTACCATATGTATGTGCCAGTTAAAGAAGTGATTCAACCTATTCATCTTGCCTAGGTGGATAAACCATTTCCTTGTCCTCATCTTGCCACATTAAGGACAGGTGCCACAAGAGATAGTTCCCCATTACCCTGGTTCGGTTCAACCAAGTCCTCGTACTTGGAGTTTTAACTTCTGTTCCCTGTAGAAGGGTTTTTCTACCACACAGGCATTTTATGATGAAGCAAGTCACTTTGGTACTGAGATGGTGCCACGTAGTACCTGTTATCGGCGTGGCTATAACTGTAATGCTACAGTCCGTGCTGTGTGGCTGTAAGAGTCGGTTCACACTTGTTTCAAAACCTTATTCATATTGTCCGTTTTTTGCCCCAGACAGAAACGGAGCCACGGATACCAATGATAAAAATAGCGGCCATCTTCACACAGTGCAAAAAATGGCTCTGTGGGACCCAGTTTAGAAAAGTAAATGGAGAGTCCGGATTTTGCAGATTTTCATAGAGCCCGGATACCAGCAGAGACAATGAATCCAACACAAAAGGGATACATATGTTACCTGCTTCCGCCTGCATCATGGTTACCATGGTTCTCTTCCTTCCTGGTGGCCTGCAGCGGCGGTCTCCCCGATGTGATGACGTCACATGCTTGCGTCATGTCGGGGAGAGCGCCACTGTGGTCCACCAGGCAGGACGGGAACCATAGTAAAAACAATGCCGGCTGAAGCAGGTAACGTATGTATCCCTGCCTCCCCGCCTGCTGAGCTGCCTCCTCGCGCGTGCTCACACCACCATCCGCACAGTCACAAATAGCCCAGAGCCCTGTGCTGCCATCTCACCTCCACCACTATCATGAGTCTACAAATAAGATGCAATGGGGTGAAACAGCAGCTAGCTCGGGGCCCAGGGGGCTCACTTTTCTGGGTGGGTGTAGGGGGCTCCCAATTTACCTTTGCCCCACGGCCCTCATACCCCTCAAACCAGCACTGGCCCTTTAAGGACACGTTCTTGGCAGACGTTTTCAGTTCTGAAAACGTGTGCTACAAAATGCAACCACTTTGAAAAAACGGATCAGTTTAAAATGCATTTCCGATATGGAGCCGAACCTCATTCTGGTGCCGGCGATATTCTGACCTTCCCCAGAGTTGCAATGACTCAGAGGGGGAATAGTATTTTACACCTGGGCATTTCAGCGGCTGCAGGGTGAGCCGTCATTTGGCTCATCCTGCGCCCAACTGACTGGCGATGTACTAATGTCTATGTTTTATGACCCCTAATTAGCTATCAAGTGAGTGCTACACTACAGTCAGACTGCAAAGAAACTGTCATTAAGAGCCCTGTATTCTTACAGTGAGATGAATGAAAGAAGGAACACAGGCTAGTCCTAACTAGGTTTGGGATATACACAATACGTACACGTTTATCTCCAAAGGATTTTCAAACTTTTTTTTATTATATACATACTCCCACATTGATGTGCTACATTTGTGTTCTTTATTTAAAACCTGTGAAGGTTGTATTGCAGTTTGCTGTTTTTTTAAGGCAAAGGCACAACTTGACATCCCCTCCACCTCTTTCTATCAGGACCAGGCCAAGAGCATACTACCTGGCAGACAGTGATGAAGAGTCTTCCAGTGCTGGTTCCTCTGATGAGGAAGATGCACCTGAGACATCAGGAGACAAGCAGCTGATGCCAGGAGCAGAGGGGTAAGAATAATCACATAGTGATAACTACAGCTTTGTCCAGTCCCACTCGCAGCCTGCCCTGCTCATCACAGCATTTCTGTCCTGCAGCCTGTCTGTAGCTCTGTCCTGTCCTACCCACAGTCTGCCCTGCCCATCCCAGCCTTTCTGTCCTGCAGCCTTCTGTAGCTCTGTCCTGTCCCACCCACAACCTGCCCTACAGCCTTCCCTGCCTATCCCAGCATTAATCTTCTGCAGCCTGTCTGTAGCTCTGTCCTGTCCCACTCACAACCTGCCCTGCCCATCACAACCTTTCTGTCCTGCAGCCTGTCTGTAGCTCTGTCCTGTCCTACCCACAGTCTGCCCTGCCCATTCTAGCCTGTCTGTAGCTGTCCTGCCTCACCCACAACCTGCCCTACAGCCTTCCATTCCTATCCCAGCCTTAATCTTTTGCAGCCCATCTGTAGCTCTGGCCTGTCTCACCCACCCACAGCCTGACCTGCCCATCCCAGCCTTTCTGTCCTGTAGCCTGTCTGTAGCTCTGTCCTGTCCCACCCACACCATGCCCTGCCCATCACAACCTTTCTGTCCTGCGGCCTGTCTGTAGCTTTGTCCTGCCCCACCCACAGCCTGTCCATCACAGCATTTCTGTCCTGCAGCCTGTCTGTAGCTCTGTCCTGTCCCACCCTCGACCTTCCCATCACAACCTTTCTGGCCGGCGGCCTGTCTGTAGCTCTGTCCTGACTCCCCCACAGCCTGTCCATCTTAGCCTTTCTATCCTGCAGCCTGTCTGTAGCTCTGTCTTGTCCAACCTACAGCCTGCTCTGTCTATCCAGCCTTTCTGTCCTGCAGCTTGTCTATAGCTCTGTCCTGTCCTGCCCATCCCATCCAGTAGTTCTGTCCTGCAGCCTTTCTGTAGCTCTGTCCTGTCCCACCCACAACCTGCCCAGCCCATCACAACCTTTATGTCCTGCAGCCTGTCTGTAGCTCTGTCCTGTCCCACCCACAACCTGCCTTGCCCATCACAACCTTTCTGTCCTGCAGCCTGTCTGTAGCTCTGTCCTGTCCTACCCACAGTTTGCCCTGCCCATTCCAGCCTGTCTGTAGCTCTGTCCTATCCCACCCACAACCTGCCCTACAGCCTTCCCTGCCTATCCCAGCCTTAATCTTCTGCAGCCAGTCTGTAGCTCTGGCCTGTCTCACCCATCCACAGCCTGACCTGCCCATTTCAGCCTTTCTGTCCGGCAGCCTGTCTGTAGCTCTGTCCTGACTCACCCACAGCCTGCCCATCCCAGCCGTTCTGTCCTGTAGCATGTCTGTAGCTCTTTCCTGTCCAACCTACAGCCTGCTCTGTCTATCCAGCCTTTGTGTTCTGCAGCCTGTTTGTAGGTCTGTCCTGTCCCCATACCCTGCCTTGCCCATCACAACCTTTCTGGCCTGCATCCTGTCTGAAGCTCTGTAGCCAGGAGCAGAGGGGTAAGAATAATTGCATTGTGATAACTACAGCTCTGCCCTGTCCTACCCACAGCCTTTCTTTCCTGCAGCCTGTCTGTAGGTCTGTCCTGTCCCACCCACAACCTGCCTTGCCTATCCCAGCCATAATCATCTGCAGCCCATCTGTAGAGCTATCCTCTCCCACCCACAGCCTGCCCAGCCATGCCCATCACAGCCTTTCTGTCCTGTAGCCTGTCTGTAGCACTATCCTGTCTCACCCACCCAAGCCTGCCCTGCTCATCACAGCCTTTGTCTTGCAGCCTGACTTGTAGCTTTGTCCTGTCCCACCCACAGCCTGACCCACCCATCACAGCCTTGTGTCCTGTAGCCTGTCTGTAGCTCTGTCCTGTCCCACCCACAGTCTGCCCATCCCAGTCTTTCTGTCCTTGCAGCCTGTCTTGTAGCTCTGTCCTGTCTCACCCACAGCCTGACCCGCCCATCAAAGCCTTGTGCCCTGTAGCCTGTCTGTCGCTCTGTCCTGTCCCACCTACAGCCTGCCCTGCTCATCACATCCTTTCTTTCCTTGCAGCCTGTCTTGTAGCTCTGTCCTGTCCCACCCACAGCTTGGCCCGCTCATCACAGCCTTTGTTTCCTTGCAGCCTGTCTGTAGCTCTGTCCTGTCCCACCCACAGCTTGACCCACCCATCACAGCCTTGTTTTCCTGTAGCCTGTCTGTAGCTCTGTCCTGTCCCACCCACAGCCTGCTCTGCCCCTCCCAGCCTTTCTTTCCTGCAGCCTGTCTGTCGCTCTGTCCTGACCCACCCACAGCCTGACCCACTCATCCCAGGTTTTCTGTCCTGCAGCTTGTCTATAGCTCTGTCGTGTCCCCCCCCCCCCCCCCCCCCCCACAGCCTGTCCTGCCCATCCCATCCAGTTTTTCTGTCCTGCAGCCTGTCTGTAGGTCTGTCCTGTCTCACCCTCAGCCTGCCCTGGTTCTCCCAGCCTTTCTGTCCTGCAGCCTGTCTGTAGCTCTCTCTCTCTGTATATCAACCTGTTTGTAGCTCTGTGTTTCACTCTCTTCGGTTATGTTTCACTCTATACACTGTTCTGTCTGTGCTTGGTATAATGAGTAATATTTTCTGGCAGGTATGCAGGCCCCCATCGCACCAGTAAGATCATGAGGTTTGTAGATAAGATCACCAAGTCAAAGTATTTCCAGAAAGCCACAGAGACAGAATTTATAAAGAAGAAGATGGAAGAAGTCTCCAATACTCCACTGGTGCTAACCGTGGAGGTCCAGGAGTGCCGAGGAACTCTTGCCATTAACATTCCACCGCCACCTACTGATCGCATATGGTAAGTGCAATGTCAGCCATATGAGCGGGAACCACATGTTTAATCTCTTGGGCAAGGGTTGACACCATCAGCTGTTCCTCAAGATATCAGTCCAACCATTGCTTGGTGTTGATACTGCATATAACCACGACATCTGCTGGTCAGTACTGCAGTACTAGTTTATACTGTAGTGGGCTGTGTAATAACACAGTATTGGGCTTCGGGAGATGTTGTGACTTCACAGGTGTTGCATTGTAGTATTGTATTGATATGATGATCTCCCTTTATGCAGGTACGGATTCCGCAAGCCGCCACACCTAGAGCTAAAAGCGCGACCCAAACTCGGGGACAGAGAGGTGACATTGGTACATGTGACAGAGTGGATCGAGAAGAAGCTGGAGCAGGAATTCCAGGTGTGTATAGATGAGTAGGCCAACACCTTGTGACCTATACAATTTTATTTTTTAATCAAAAAATATTGTCAGTTGAGAAGAAATCAAGGCCTTACACACTGATAGCAATATTGGGTAGATTTCATCCAAAATATTGATAGAATTTGTGTTTTGATCACTCACAGTTGTGGTGAGATCGATGTCACAGCGCATGGCCAGAAACTGAATAAGAATTGGCTGTCATTTCCATGGACTGTAGATTGACTTAATAACAACTATTTTCAGCCCAATATCTACAGTGGGATGCGAAAGTTTGGGCAACCTTGATAACCATCATGATTTTCCTGTATAAATCATTGGTTGTTACAATAAAAAATGTCAGTTAAATATATCATATAGGAGACACACAGTGATATTCCATGCATAACACCCCTTGTTATGTCCAAATAACTCAATTTTAGTTTCATCATTCCTCAGCACCTTATTCCAAAATAAAGCTGGGTTGTCTAAATGTGCTTTAGCATACCTTAAGCGGCTCTGTTTGTGCTGTGGGTGGAGAAAAGGCTTCCTCTGCATCACTCTCACATACAGCATCTCCTTGTGTAAAGTGCACCGAATGGTTGTACGATGCACAGTGACTCCATCTGCAGCAAGATGATGTTGTAGGTCTTTGGTGCTAGTCTGTGGGTTGACTGACTGTTCTCACCATTCGTCGCTTCTGTCTATCTGAGATTTTTCTTGGTCTGCCACTTTGAGCCTTAACTTGAACTGAGCCTGTGGTCTTCCGCTTCCTCAGTATGTTCCTAACTGTGGAAACAGACAGCTGAAATCTCTGAGACCGCTTTCTGTATCCTTCCCCTAAACCATGATGGTGAACAATCTTTGTCTTCAGGTCATTTGAGAGTTGTTTTGAGACCGCCATGTTGCTACTCTTCGGAGAAAATTAAAAGAGGAGGGAAGCTTACAATTCACCTCCTTAAATATTCTTTCTCATAATTAGATTCACCTGTGTATGTAGGTCAGGGGTCACTGAGCTTACCAAGCCAATTTGAGTTTCAATAATTAGTTCTAAAGGTTTTGGAATCAATAAAATGACAACAGTGCCCAAATGTAATGTATGCACCTGCCTAATTTTATTTATACAATTATTACGCACTTTCTGTAAATCCAATAAACGTCATTTCACTTCTCAGATATCACTGTGTGTGTCTCCTATATGATATATTTAACTGATATTATTTATTGTAACAACCAACGATTTATACTGGAAAATCATGACGATTAACAAGGTTGCCCAAACATTCGCATCCCACTGTATCATTTTTTTTAATTGATCCAAATAGCCATTCACCCTCAATTCAAGAATCAAATTTAAAGGTCAAAATAAAAATGGTGTGTGTGTGTTGTGTGGTGTGGTGTGTTGTGGTGTGATCACCTTAAAAGTGTGCATGTGCAGCCTTACTACTTCCCTTCTTTCATTTTCATTGTCCTTTCCCCAACCCCTCTTCCTCTGTTTCTCTTTACCTTTATATCTCCCTACCACCTTGCTATGTATTTTCTGCTGCTGCCTCTTCTTTCTCTTTCACCATCCCACCCCTGTTCTCTCTGACCTGCCAACACCACCACGTTGTGCGTGCCCCCTCTGTCTGTCTCCCTTTTACTCTCCTTCCCCCATCTCTCCCCCTTTTTCTCTCCACATCCCACAAATGTGTCACGCCTCCCCTTTTGTGTCTCTTCTCACTGCAGAAAATATTTGTCATGCCAAACATGGACGACGTGTATGTGACGATAATGCACTCCTCCATGGACACGCGATCCTACAAAGATTCAGACGTGGTGGTGACGGCACCGGAAGCCCCTTGAAATGTGAAGCGCTGGATGTTTACAGTATTAGACTTCTCCTTGTATTCTATTTAATGTGTGCTGTGTACGTCACTTACTGCCTCAGCAGTGCTGCAGCTCCTCCATGTTCTCCTGGGAAGGGTTCACAGACAAAAACCTTTCTCCGCCAATACAAAACCCCAAGAGACCATCCACAATTGCTGCAGTCACACCTCCATTTATTAGACTCTTGTATCCTGGGGAGACACGCAACTGGAGGTCAACACTCAGTATGTGTGTATATTAGAGCAAATAATTTAAAATGCAAATTCAAAAAGGGTGAAGAGATTAGAGGTGACTGTTAGAGTGGAAGGTGGGGAAAAGGAGAGAATAGGTGGAAATGCAAAGGGGGGGGGGGGGGGGGGGGGGATTCAACAGGTGAAAAGGAGGGTTGTGTGGGGAGGAAGAGTAGATGGGAAGTAGATTGAGGAGACAGGAAGATACCTGGCAATAATAATGGTGGGAGGAGGTGCAGGAGATGGGGTGTATGAGGCAGGAATTGGTCGATAGGCGTTAGGTGGGCACCTGTTGAGATAGTAGAGTTGAAGTACAGCCTAATAATGCTCAGGAGTGCGAGAGCTGCAGCTGCCAGTTAGAAACCTAAACTCATACTAATACATTCCAGTGCTGTGTGGTCAAATTGAGCCTCACAGTCTCTCCAATGTGTCCTTATCTCCCCAACTGACACATGAGCACCTCTTATTGACCCTGCATTTTAATTTGCCAGGTTCTCTTCCTAGTTGCTAACTATACTCTGATCGAAGAGATGCCAACTTCAGATCTGTCAAACGATAGCTGACTGGAGGAGAACATGCTAGAAGTTCTTGCACTGTGGGGTGGGGAAGATGGAGGAGTAATACAAAATGGCTGCTGGGATATGTCACATGTACACAGTACACACAGTCTTCTCTGCTTGGACCAATAGGAAAAGCACTACAATGAAGTAGGAATGAAAAGCACTTTGAGACTACTTTCACGTTTGAAGCCTACAGACACTGTTCCTTGTAGATGAAGGATCTTTAGAGAGCTGGGATTTGTAGAGATAAAGAGGTAGCAGAATAGAGTTTATCTGTGGAATTCAACAGTTGTATTCCCACTGGTAACTCGTTATATATCCAGCTATATCTGTATTAATAAGTGCAGTACATCTCCTTGTCTGCAGGATGCACTAGTGAGTTACTCCTGTCTGCTATGATGACCAAACCTTTCTCTGGACAGCAGTGACCTCACAGCACCCCCTGCAGGCCTTGAGATTGTACTACAGCTTGCTGCAATTGTGTAGAATATTTTATTGCAATTTACCCCATGAAGGATTAATTATGCCGTTTTAAGGCTGTACGGTTTATTAAGAGAGAAATGTTCCTGTAATGATTATTATTTTATTTATTGTATTTGGCTATTTTTATGTATAGAGAGAGCATAAGATGCTTTATCCTGTGATGTACAATCACAAAGTGTCGTGCGGAATATGTTGTGTGATATATGAACTCTGCAGCTGGATGCTTTTACCTTTGCGGCACTGAGGGGTCAGAGGTCATGGGTGGGGCTCCGGGACACCTGATCTCTCTCAGTGCTATTCCTGTACAACATGTCTAGAGCCCCCTTGCCAACAGATAATCCATGTAAAACACTCTGGACTCCCTCACTCACAAACCAACTCTGAGGAGCAGTCTGGACCATCTCACAATAACATGAACTGTGGGGAGCAGTCTGGACTGCCTCACCATCACATGACCTGAGGGAAGCAGTCTGGAGTGCCTCACCATCACATGAACTGTAGGGAGCAGTCTGGACTTCCTCACCATCCCATAACCTGTAGGGAGCAGTCTGGACATCCTCACCATCACATGAACTGTGGGGAGCAGTCTAGACTGCCTCACCTTCACATGAACTGTGGGGAGCAGTCTGGACTGCCTCACCATCACATGACCTGAGGGGAGCAGTCTGGACTGCCTCACCAACACATGACCTTTGGGGAGCAATCTGGACTGCCTCACCTTCACATGAACTGTGGGGAGCAGTCTGGACTGCCTCACCATCACATGACCTGTGGGGAGCAATCTGGACTGCCTCACCATCACATGACCTGAGGGGAGCAGTCTGGACTGCCTCACCTTCACATGAACTGTGGGAAGCAATCTGGACTGCCTCACCATCACATGATCTGTGGGGAGCAATCTGGACTGCCTCACCATCACATGACCTGTGGGGAGCAATCTGGACTGCCTCGCCTTCACATGACCTGCAGGGAGCAGTATGGATCATCTCACCATCATATGAAATGTGGAGAGAAGTCTGGACTGCCTCACTATCACATAAACTGTGGGGAGTAGTTTCGACCACTTTACACGAACTGTGGGGGAAGCAGTCTGAACTCCTTCACCATCCCATGAACTGTAGGGAGCAGTCTGGACTTCCTCACCATCGCATGAACTGTAGGGAGCAGTCTGGACTTCCTCACCATCACATGAACTGTAGGGAGCAGTCTGGACTTCCTCACCATCACATGAAGTGTGGGGAGCAGTCTGGTCCACCACTTTACATGAACAGAGCAGTCTTGGCCACTTCACATGAACTGTGGGGAGCAGTCTGGACTGGGTCAACATACCAATGCATGAATTGTGGGGTTTAGTTTTAGCACCCCTCGCCAACAAATTAACTGTGGGGTGTAGTCAGGACTCCTCTCGCCAATACATGAACCATGGGGTTCAGCATGGACCCCTCCTACCAATTCGTGCAACATGTGAGTAGTAGTCTGAATACCACTTGCCAACGCATGAACTATGGGGAGCATTCTGGACTTCCCTTGCCATCGTGTGAACCAAGGGGTGCAGTCTGGATCACCATTACCTAAAATGAACTGTGGTGAGCAGTCTGGTTCCTCCCTATTGCCAACATATGGACTGTGGTGAACAGTTCCATATCTCCATCGCCAACACATATGGTCGGTACTACAAACCCCCTTGCCATCACATCAACTGTGGAGACAGTCTGGGCCCTCCTCAACATTATAAAACACACGGTGAAGTCTGGACCTCCCCTCGCCACCACATGAACCCTGTTATGCAGTTTTTATCCCTCACACCATTATATGAACTGTGAGGAGCAGTCTCTTCCACCCTGACCATTAGGCGCAGTCTGGACCCCCTTGCCACTACATGAATAGTGGGGCACAGTCTGGACCATGATGACCACCACATGACCTGTGGGATGCAGTCTGGACCCTGTCACCAACACATGAACTGTGGGGTGCAGCCTGGACCCCACCACACCATCACTGGCCACCATCACTCATCCCTTCAGCCAGTACATTGATAGAAAGAAATCTTATTTTTTTACTGCTTTGCAGCTTTGAGTTCTGGTGAAATTGCCAAGTTTATTTTGCGGCCATCTGATGTTTGCTTTTACATTTGGTGTCAGATGAGAATACTTTTATGGAGAATTATTTTGTGGCATTTTCAGAATTTTTTTTTTAATGTTCGTTTTTTTAATTTTGTGTTCAAACAAACGATGATTATTTTGTGTGTCCTCTCTGGATCTTGTGAATTTCTGTGTAATTTTTATTTCTTGTCTTATCTGTGTGTGTGTGGGATGCCAACAATATTTTGCCGGGTGGCATGTTAACCCCTCCAGCACTGGAGTCAGGGCAGAATGGGTTAACGTTACTGCCTCTCCCTGTGTTCCCTGTATGCTGCTGAGTTGTCTGGGTCAAGGAGACTTAGGAAGCTAAGTTTGTCAGCTATAGGAGGGTGGAGATGCTGGAGGTCGGGCTTACGGTCACCGATAGAAGAGTTGAGGCGGGGCTTACAGTCACCAATAGAAGAATGAAGGTGGAGCTGATGGTCTTCTTTAGGAGGGTGAATGCTAGCAGAGTTTTTTTGCATAATTATTGCGTTTAGTAATAAAAAGATATTTTTAGACACCGTTGTATTTTTTTTTTTTTTAGAAACCTCTAAAATAGAATAATTTGATTTTCTGTTACACCACCTGCTGTTGTGACTTATACAATGTTGGCACTGGAAGACTCTTTTTTTACAGTGGCAGTAAAGAGGTTTGAAGTTATATGTGACAATAAAGCTTAGTAATCACTGATTGATTATGAATTATTCGGTGGTGTTGACTGATGAACCCCATTGTAGTATTCTGAGTCTATCATATTTAAAGGACAACTGTAACCTAGTAAAATAAAAAAGTTAGATACTCACCTAAGAAGAAGGAAGGCTCTGGATCCCTAAGAGCCTTCCCATTCCTCTCTGTCTCTCCTCATTCCACTGCTGGGCCCCCTGTTAAAATCTCCCACCAGCTGCGTCTTCAGGTCTCCAAGTACTTCCAAACACAAGAGGCTCTGTACTGCACAAGGGCGTGTCCATGCTCATATGTGTGCAGTATGGAGCCACTCGTCTTTGGAAGTACTCAAAGACTCGAGTAAGTCCCATGGCCTTCCGAGAAGCCCCAAAGGCCTCGTTGACATTAAAGTCAAAGGTTGGAACCTGGGGGCCCGGCGGTGGAACAAGGGGATGCAGAGAGGAATAGGAAGGCTCTAAGGGATCCTAAGCCTTCTCTACTTTTTTTTGATTTTTTTTCTTTCTTTTTTACTAGGTTACAGTTGTCCTTTAAGCATAAATGTAGCGGATCACAGATGGCTTGGCTGCTTGGCTAACCTTGGGATCAGCCAATCAGTGCAGCAGCCAATCCATCTGCGGCTCCTGATCAGCTGTGCTGTAAATAGACTTCAGAGCAATCAAGATTAATGGAAAACTTGATTGTTAAATCTACATATTCACGGGGGCCCTGTGTTCAGTTAACTTTTCTCCTTCGTTTTCTCCCAGGAGATACATTTTCATCTCCTCTACAAAATAACTTTTTAGCACTAAGCAGTTGAAACAAAAAATCCTAAAGACAAGACAAATAACATTTATATTGCGCTTTTCTCCTTGCGGACTCAAAGCGCCAGAGAAGAGCAGCAGCCACTAGGGCGCGCTCTATTGGCAGTAGCTGAAACGGTATTATCAAACTTATTTTGAGTATTTGTCTTGCTGTGAAAATATCTCCTTTGAGCAATACTGAAGAGCGCTAACAAAGTAAATTAGGTACTTGTATATGGAGAGGGAAGGCTCTGGATCCCATAGAGGCTTTCTGGTGTTCTCATTCCGCCGCTAGGCCCTGGTTACGGTTTTTGACCAGCTTGGTCAGCTACAGCTTTGGCCCTCCTCAGGCAGTAATCTAGGAGGATGATGGGGTCCGTACTATGCACAAGCAAGTCCAGGCTCACGCATAGTACAGATGTGTACATCTTCGGAAGCCTTCTGGGACGCGAATGCTTCTGAAGCCTGTTATGAGCAGAAATTGAATGGGGAGCAGAAATTGAATGAGGGCACAAAGAGAGGACCCGGGAAGGTATATGGGATCCAGAGCCATACCTCTCCATAGGTGATTATCTAACTCTTTTTTTGCTTTAAGGGATACCCAAGGCAAGCTCATTTTTGCAAATCGAGTCCTCATGCCCACCTCTCCCTCTGTTCACGTCCACCCCCCTCCATTCTGGTGTAATATCCCTCGTAAGTCCCCGGCCAGGTCACACACTACCGCGCAAGCACTGGCCTGGCAACGCTCATCCTTGATCATGCTCTGTATATTACGCAATGACTCATAGTGTGCATGTGCAGCACATTCTCTGCTACGGGAGCTCGATCAGGCATGTGTGCTGCCGGCCAACCCTTGAGCAGTAGTGTGTGACTTGGCCTGGACTGACGGGGCCAATTATACTATGTTGGGAACAGTGGGCATGAGGACTCATCACAGATCACTGAAGGGTAGGCTGCAGCGATCAGGGAAAATGGTCCCAAATGTTGTATGGCAAAAATCTGGCATGTGTGCAAAAGCCAGGATTCCAGATTTGAGACTGATAGTCAGGCCTTGCTGCTCTGTTATCTCTTCTTTTTTGCACTGAAGTAAAACTAGGCCTTTATTGTCCATACAAGGCTTTCCAGTCACACCAGCAGGTGGAGCTTTAGCACCTTTTCATTTGGGATATTTAGTACCTTAGCCTGGTAAATAGAAGAAAGAGTCCATGCTATGATGCCTAACCCATAGGACTGCTGTGTATGCTTCTCTGCAGTGTGTGATCAGCAGAAGAGCTCACACTCCACACATTAGACACAAGGAGTTTGTAGCATGTTTGGGACAAGCCTGGCCGGTTGCCAATGATCTCATCAAGAAAGCCTCAAAGGAATGTGTTTGTGCCTTGGAGACAATGATAGGACGAGATAATATTGGAGCAGTTTGTGATTGGACGAGATAATATTGGAGCAGTTTGTGATTGGATGAGTGCCTTGGAGCAGATACTTGATTGGATGATTCTTGGAACATGTTTTTCTTGGATGTGTTTGCATTGGAGCAGATTTGGTTTTACAAGAGCATCTTGGAACAGAATGATTGTATATGTGTGCCTTGGAGCAGATGTTGATTGGACAGTAGAACCGTGGAACGGTTTATTTAGATGCAAGTTCCTGGTAATAGATACCGATTGGATGAGAGAGACTCGTAACAGATTATGAGTGCCTTGGGACAGGTAATGCCTGGACAGAAGAATCTTGAGGGACGATTCTCAAGACAAATGCAAGGAAGCTGAACCAAATATCAGTTTTTGAATTAAACAAGGTTTCTGATTGGTCTACACCTTGCCCAGTTTTCTGTGAACCTTCAGAGCAGGTCCTGATTGGACGTACGCTTCCCAACACAACCTAATCTCTAGGACAGCGAAACTTGGTCAGAAACTAGCAATGTTTTGGCTCTTTTAACAGACTAGCACTGCAAACACTTCTT
Organism: Hyperolius riggenbachi; assembly: GCF_040937935.1. Taxonomy (NCBI): domain Eukaryota; kingdom Metazoa; phylum Chordata; class Amphibia; order Anura; family Hyperoliidae; genus Hyperolius; species Hyperolius riggenbachi. The sequence continues at coordinate 15,537,667 of NC_090657.1, read as the reverse complement.
TAGTCGGTGTGCCAACACTAATGTATGTTTATCTTGCAGTATATAGTACAATTTCTGCAGTGTAATAGCTGTGGCTAAAGCTGGTCCTACTCTCTTCTTAGTAGTTTTTGTCAGGCAGCCCTGCACACAACATAGCCAATCACGTGATGCTACATTGCCATGTGCTCTGGCCAGGGCTAGGCTTGTAGGGTATACTACCAAGAGGAAAGCATGATGGAAGATCTCTCAGCTTACAGGGAACTCAGTGGAGTAATATGAAGGCCTTTAGTAAGTAGAAGATGGTCAGTGAGATTTGATGCTTGGAATTGGACCAATCAAAATCATTAAATACTGCATGATTGGTCCAGAAGCCAAGCTGCAGAAATGAATCCTCTTATTTTGGTATCCCTGTTGTGTGTTCTTTGTTCTACTTGTGCATGTCATTCAATGTGCGCACAGCGCCCTCACATGGCCGATCTCCTCATCACTTGTAGCTACACACAATCTGCTTTGCTGTTTTATTAAATAAACAATCTCCATTCTGCCCAGTCTTTTCTGACTCTTTATTGATGGGAGGTGTTGGGGGGGGGGGGGGGGAGAGGTTAATGTACTGAGGACACAGGAAATTTGGGCACCCGCTAGCGGTGAAAGTTTGGCTGCTGCTATAGGCGCCCTCCTAAATATCGGTAATAGCAGGGAAATTTGGGTGCTCGCTATTTGTAACTGTATTTTGCATTGCGGGCTGCCGCCACCCAATATTTTTTTTTAAATTACCTGATAAAAATTGTTTAAGTTTTTTTATTTTATTTTTTTTGGGGGGGGAGGGGGGGGGGGGTGCGAAGTGCCAGTGGTTAAGGTTAGGTGGTTGGGTTACGGCATGTGGGTGGTGGTTAAGATGAACTGTTGCGAAAATCTTAAAATTTAAAACCCATACAAATAAGAAGTACATTTCTTCCTGAGTAAAATGAGCCATAAATGACTTTTCTCCTATGTTGCCGTCACTTACAGTAAGTACGGTAGTAGAAATCTGACACTACCAACAGATTTTGGGTTAGTCCATCTCTGCATAGGGTGTTCCTGGAAGAAGTCAGCACACCATCTGTAGTTTCGGGGTGCTTGACAAAGTGGCACAGGCAATACCATGTTAGATACAAGTAAAGAAGATTGTCAGCACACCTCTCTCTATAGCACACACTTTATTGTGCCCGTTTCCACAAGATAGTCCAACCAACAATTGTTTCGGGGGCCGCGCAGGGTCCCCCTTTATCAAGGCATGTGGTTACACGGCATTCCAAAATCAACCGCTTTTTATATCCTGTAAAACACCCCACCCCAAATAAGTGACCTCACAAAGACATTATGGTGATTGACAGAAGTAAACCATTAACATTTCACATGAATCGCCTGCAATCAAGAAGGCATACAGGTTCAAAAACGTTACAGTGCACGCAGTGCTACTGATGCCATGATTCTTACCATTCACATGTGCCCCTATTGTCACAGGTGTCACTTGCTACCAATTCCGCTGGTATCATTTGAATCCAGCGCCGCCCCCCAACCGTTATGTCCTGAATTACCGTCAAATCTGTTGGCTATGGAAGGCTTGTTCAACCTCCGCTACCTGCTGAGATCTGGAACGTGGCGGGGTTCTATGTCTTTGCTACATTACCCCTGCTATGCGGATGTCCAATCAGGACTCCACAGTGTGCGTCTCCGAGCTCCACCCGCGGGCAGGTGTTGTACCACGTGCCGACGGCGGGCAATCCGGTGCCGGCTCCCATCATGCGTCCCATGAGACGCATATCATGCTTTTTATGGACAGTTATCTCTTTACAATTGTCTTGGCATTGATTTGCAGTGCAATCAAAATTGCCTCCCAGGCTGTACAGGCATAAAAAGCATGATTATGACTAGGTTGCCTAGTGTCCTTACTTGGTTGCTTAGGACGCATAATCAGTTGCTATGCGCCGCATAGACATTCGCATTAGTTTAGGAGCGGGGTTGTTTATAGAGGTTACCATGTGAACTGGTCAGGTAACTTCCCCCGACAAACGTATGGCATGGAGTGCGAGGCGGTACTGTGCATCATATGGGTCGCACTGTGTGCGCCACAAACGCATGATTTAGAAGGCATCTGATTGGGCACGTCTCGTGGGATGCATGGTATGTGTCTCATGGGACGCATGATGGGAGCCGGTGTAGTGTCAGCGTTTGCAGCCCCACAGATTTTGCAGGTCTGTGGGTTCTGCGCATGCGGCTATGGGACATGCGTGCTACGTCATCCTCCAACGCTGCAGTTCAATTCACTTACGGTGTAGTGTGAAGAATCTGTGTATTTTAATATTGCTCTGTTTATCTCATTATACTCCACCCATTCGCCGCATACTCCACCCCTTGCTCGCCACTGCCTCTCTAATTCAATGCCAATTAATTATCAAAAGTCTTTGAAACACTTTTTATATCTACCTTCTATACGATGATATCAGGGAGGGCTGTAGGAGGTTAGTTTGCTAATGTCAGCGGTGGTGGGTGGAGGCGGCCGCAACGTTTATACACAATTCAGCTGCATAAAAACGGGCATGCGCTTTTAATTGTCGCGTACTGAAGACGTGTAGCCCCATGCTCTAGTACGCGATGACATTTCCCATTCTGCGTGCAGGGCTGCAATTTCTGACATTACACCGGCACCAGATTGGCCGCCGTCGGCACGTGGTATATCACCTGCCCGCGGGTGGAGCTCGGAGACGCACACTGGAGTCCTGATTGGACATCCGCATAGCAGGGGTAATGTAGCAAAGACATAGAACCCCGCCCACGTCCCGGATCTCAGCAGGTAGCGGAGGTTGAACAAGCCTTCTGTAGCCAACAGATTTGCCGGTAATTCAGGACATAACGGCTGGGGGGCGGCGCTGGATTCAAATGATACCAGCGGAATTGGCAGCAAGTGACACCTGTGACAATAGGGGCACATGTGAATGGTAAGAATCATGGCATCAGTAGCACTGCGTGCACTGTAACGTTTTTGAACCTGTATGCCTTCTTGATTGCAGGCAATTCATGTGAAATGTTCATTGTTTACTTCTGTCAAACATAATGTCTTTGTGAGGTCACTTATTTGGGGTGGGGTTTTTATATGCTATAAAAAGCGGTTTAATTTGGAATGCCATGTAACCACATGCCTTGATAAAGGGGGACGCTGCGCAGCCCCCGAGACAATTGTTGGACTATCTTGTGGAAACGGGCACAATAAAGTGTGTGCTATAGAGAGAGGTGTGTTGACAATCTTCTTTTTTTTTCCCCAATAAGTTTTATTAAAGAGACTCTGTAACAAAATTTTCAGCCTTATTTCTTCTATCCTATAAGTTCCTATACCTGTTCTAATGTGGTCTGTCTTACTGCAGCCTTCCCTAGTTACACAGTGGCTTTATTATCTCTGTTATATATTGTATCTAATCTTCTTTCCTCTGACTGCTTTGTCGGGCTCAGGCAGGAATGTGCTGGTCTGCTTGTGATAGGATAGAAGCTATACACACCCTCTCCACGCCCCCGGCAGGCTCTGTGTGAGTCACAGACTGAGCTTCTCTCACCCTATCACACTCTGGTTAGCAGCCATGTCTTTTGTTGTAAACACTGCCTAAAAATGGCAATTACAAGCCAGGATTGCAGCAGGGAGTGGCAGAAACAGCACAGAGGGGCCCAGGAGAACATAATGAATAGAATGGTATGCTTTTTATTGTAAGAATTTTATAGAGTACATATTCTCTCTAACTTTTTGCATAACAGACAATACAATTGTAACGATCGGTGTAACACAGAGAGGGTCTGATTACCGGTGAACTGCAGTATCACCGAGAATGCAGAATATACCCGATTATTGATGATCTGCAGTATCACCGATAATCAGATATATATTCTAACCTCTGGACATCTGAGTAATGAGCGAGTGTTAGTGCAACAGTAATACTTTGAGTACACACCGAAGTATGTTCCTTCCGTGAGCCTAGACTCTCCCGGGGGAGGAGCTAAGCAGAGAGTAGGAAGGACAGAGTGTGAGTGACACCAAGGAGAGAGGGTGTCACTAACAGATCTGGGAACTGCCTCTAACAGTAAGGCAACTAAAAGTAGTTCTCGAGGTCGACCAAGCCAGGTCGTCAACACACAGACAGATAAAGTACAGAATCAGAAGGCAGATGCAGAATCCAATAACAGGCAAGGTTTGGCAACGGGAAATCAGAATAACGAGGTACAGAGTCAGCAGGCCAATACAGAGTCCAGGAACGAGCAGAGTTTGGCAACAGGATAACAGAATTAGCAAGGTACAGGATCAGAGTTCAGAAGAATAGTCAGGCAGGCAAAAGGTCACAACAAATAATGCATACAATATTCCTAACGCTAAGGTGTGAACGCCTTGATGTCAACACCTTTGTAAACTATGCTAGAACACAGATACGAACAAGGTCTGAGTGCTACCACGTTGTGATCGCAACGCCAGACAACCAGAGAATGACCAGCACCCAGCATATATACACTAGTGCTCTCCAGCACCTCCCCCAATTGCTGGCCCAATGAAATTGCTGTGATTGTCAGCTGACCCTTCTCTGTCATAAAAGTTCTGCCTCTCCCCGCGCACGCGCGTCACTCTGAACCTAGGTGGACTATCAGTCCCAGCCACCCTCGCACTGCCTTGCAATGTCTCTGCTGACCCATGCGCGGGGTTGGTCGCACCGCTATCCGCACCGGCGGCGGCCTCCCCGAGCTGGGTCAAAGTGTCAGCAGCAGGGCGTCAGACGCGGCGGTTTTTCCGCGTTCCGCCATGCCCTCCGTGGAAACAGCCGCCTCACGCTGAGTAGAGGCGGCTGATTTTCCGCGTTTCCTTACAACAATACAGTACAGAAGAAAACAATTCTCCCCCTTCCAGTAATTTCCACCCGCCCATCTCAATTCGCTGACGATCTTCTTTACTCATCTCTCCATCAGGGATTCTCAGCATAGCCTTTATTCCTTGTATATGTTACGGCCAGAACCCAAAGTGTGGCCACTTCTAGTTCTGGCCGGCCACTTCGGGTTCTGGCCGGCCAATGCGCGAAGTGGCCGCAGCGCAGCGGCCAATGTTAGAAATGGAATGTTTCCTTTTAATATGAATGTAGTTTTCCTGGACGTCTCTGGCCAAATGTAGCAAAAAAAAAAAAAAAACAGTTCGTTCATTGAATGAGATGAAGCCGCCCGGCTTCTGCTCCGCCTCCTCTCCTCCGCCCCTGCCTCTCTCTCTCTCTCTTCTCCCAGACACTGGCAGCGGGGGACATGCGTGTCCCCTCCAGAGTCGTTCGTCGCGGCAGGCAATCCTGTCGTTTGTCCCTGCAGAGCGGGGGCTGGCAGAAGCAATGTCTGCAGCCTCCCCGCTCTGCTTTCCTGGTGCCACGAACGACTCTCGGGGACACGCGTGTCCCCGCCGGCTGCCCAAAGAAGATAGAGAGAGAGAGAGGCAGGGGCGGAGGAGAGGAGGCGGAGCAGAAGCCGGGCGGCTTAATTTCATTCAATGAACGAACTGGTTTTTTTTTTTTGCTACATTTGGCCAGAGACGGCCAGGAAAACTACATTCATATTAAAAGGAAACATTCCATTTCTAACATTGGCCGCTGCGCTGCGGCCACTTCGCGCATTGGCCGGCCAGAACTAGAAGTGGCCGGCCAGAACTAGAAGTGGCCAGCCAGAACTAGAAGTGGCCACACTTCGGGTTCTGGCCGTAACATATACATTTTTTTCAGGGAGTGTCCTTATAAAGATGCTGACCAGTCTCCCTGCTCACCATACACTTTTTTTTGGCAGTTGGACAGAGCAACTGCCATTCACTGAGTGCATTTTGAAAATAAGGAAATCCCTGTGAACCCCTCAGGAGGAGATGGGCTAGTCCAAAACCTGTCGGTTCTGTCAGATTTCTAGTACTTACTGTGACAGCAACATAGGAGAAAAGTAATTAACGGCTCATTTTACTCTGGAATAAACATACTTCTTGATTGTATATGTTTACATATATTTTACAATTTTGAGATTTTTGCGACAGAGGTCCTTTAGGCCTCGGTAGTGGGAGGGTTCAGTGTGAGAAGTCAGTCAAATTTAAATGCAGTAAAATATTGGTATTTATTACCAATATTTTACTATTGTTTCCTTTGCTGTAATAGTAGAATATCTGTAAATTTACCAACCTTCTGCTATTGGCTTTTCTGGGCACCCAAATTTCCTGGTGCCTTTTTTTTTGTGATGTACCACACCTCTACCAGGAACTCCTACAGACAGATCCAGGGGCATAACAATAGGGGATGCAGCTGCAGAGGGGGGAGGGGGGGGGCAGGAGGGGTCACAGCATGAGGGGAGAGCTTGGCCTCACATCGGCGTGGAGGGGGGCAGTCCCCCCCACCCCCCAGGCTCTCCCCTGAGTACTCCAATCAGTGTCTGCAGAGTGGGCAGGAACACATACCTTCCTGTGTTCCACCACCAGAGCTTCCTCTCTAAAGGTGCGTACACACATGCGACTATAGTCGTTTGTAACGATCGTTCCCCGATGTTTACCAACGACGATCGTTACAAAAAACGAACCACCGGCTATTAAGGCAAACGACGAACGAGCCAAATCGCTACAAAAGAAAGTTCTGTCTCGGCGGATTTTTACCAACGACGATCGTTTGCAGAAGTAGTACATCGTTGGAAACGGTCGTTCGTACTAGGCTTGACATGCGCATTTCGCTATTTCTCCATGAAACTTCTCATTTTTATGCACAGGCGCAATAGTTGCTTTACTTTTAAAACTAACTTTACTTAGGTCGTTCTTTCATCAATTAAAAGTTCGTTCGTCGTTCTCAACGAACGATCGTTGTCGCATGTGTGTACATAGCATAAGTGTCTGAGGCTACTTCCTGTTTAAACAGAAAGTAGCGTGAGCCACTAAGATCGGTGGATGGAGGTATGTGTTCCTGCCCACCCTGCAGACACGGATTGAAGCTGGAGGGGAGAGCCCAAGGTTAGGGAGGATGGAACTGTCCCCCCCCCCCTCCAATGTGTGGCCAAATTCTCCCCTCGTGCTACGACCCCTCCTGCCCCCCAAAACGGCCCTGAGCAGGCCTGGGGGGAGGGGGGCCCATCCAAATTTTTGCAGTGGAGCTCGTGATGTCTAGTTACGCCCCTGGACAGAGCTTTGTTCTTTGACCACATGTGTGATAAGCTCAATTTATTACAAGCATATCAAAAAAGGCAAAAACAATTCTGGAAACCAATTATGAAAAAATTGTCTTTGTACATTATGAATCCAAAAATGCCATAAATAGTGTAATCCAGTGGATAAAAGTTAAGATGATAAAAAAAAAATTGCACCCCACAGGAGGAAAAAATACAGAGACAACAGGAGCCCAAATGGTGCAATATGCAACAGTAGTGGGAAAATGTTGTAAGAGTGAAGGTAGATTCTACTCACAAAGGTGGGTTGCAGAAGGGCAACAGACCACTAGAAGCAGGTGGAGATGTATAACCCCGACTCCACTCGGGTACCAGGCAGAGCTGCTGGTGGTGGTGGTCGCAGTCTTGATAAAAAAAAAAGCAACCCCATGTGACCTGTAAATGGTCCAAGAGGGATGTTTCCCCTCCAAAAGGGAGGGAGGTGGTAGGGGAAAGAGACGCTCAGAAGTAATAAAATACTTTAAAAACAAATAAAATGAAAAAAGCTGAGGTGGGTTACCTCAAGGAAGACAAACTCGCTTAATAGAAGAGTATTTACTCTTCTATTAAGTGAGTTTGTCTTAAAGAGAATCTGTAACGTTAAAACGTCCCCTGGGGGGTACTCACCTCGGATGGGGGAAGCCTCAGGATCCTAATGAGGCTTCCCACGCCGTCTGCCGTCCCTCGGGGGTCTCGCTGTAGCCCTCCGTACAGCGGTGACGTGATATTTACCTTTGCAGGCTCCTGCGCATGCGCTCTGGCTGCTTTCGCTCCGAAGGAGGCGGAAATACCCGATCTCAGTCGGGTCCGCTCTACTGCGCAGGCGCAAGTCTCCGGCGCCTGCGCAGTAGAGCGGACCCGACTGAGATCGGGTATTTCCGCCTCCTTCGGAGCGAAAGCAGCCACAGCGCCCCCGCTGGAGCCAGCAAAGGTAAATATTGAATTGAACAGTCGGCACAGTCGCCGGCTGTTCGGAGGGCTGCAGCGAGAACCCCGTGGGACAGAGGACGGCGTGGGAAGCCTCATTAGGATCCTGAGGCTTCCCCCACCCGAGGTGAGTACCCCCCAGGGGATCTTTTTGTCGTTAGAGTCTCTTTAAAGTAAGCCACCTCACCTTTTTATTTGTTTTTTTATAACATTTTATTACTTCTGTGCGCCTCTTTCCTTTATATTCAGTATAATCCAGTGATCAACTCAGGCCCATTGGGGTTCTAAAATGATACAAGCATGCAGCTAATCGTGTCAGATCTGACAATGTCAGAAACACCTGATCTGCTGCATGCTTGTTCAGGGGCTATGGCTAAAAGTATATAGGGCAGGATCAGCAGAATAGCCAGGCAACTGGTATTGCACAAAAGGAAAAACTCACATCAGCCTCCCTATTTTAACCCTCCTGGCGGTCTATTAAAAACCACCAGGGGGCAGCGCAGCAGTTTTTTTTATTTTTTTAAATTATGTAGCGAGCCTAGGGCTCGCTACATGACAGCCGCTGTGCAGCAACATCCCCCCACCCTCTTCGATCACCTCCGGCGATCAAGCCGTCCGGAAATCCCGTTCTGAATGGAATTTCCATTAGGGCTTCCCCCGTCGCCATGGCTACGGGCGAATGACATCACCGACGTCAAAGAGAGTCCCGATCCACCCCTCAGCGCTGCCTGGCACTGATTGGCCAGGCAGCACATGGGGTCTGGGGGAGGGGGGCAGCATGGCAGGCAGTTAATCGGCGTGGAGCAGCGGCAATCAAAGTGCACACGCAGCTAGCAAAGTGCGAGCTGCGTGTTGCAAAAAAAAAATAAAAAAAAAATATGCAAAGTGGCCCAGCAGGGCCTGAGAAATCCTCCTGCACGGCTTACCTCGAACTACGTTCGGAGTTACCGCCAGGAGGGTTAAGGGCTCATTCAGACTATGCGCGCTGCCGTGTGCGTTTCGGCAGCGCACATAGCGTGCGACACGCAACAATGGTAGAAGGCTATAGACAGAACTTCTACTGTTTCCATCATATGCGCTGCACAGCAGTGCTATGCGCTATCACACTGCTGTATGCATTTTCGGGAATCGTAGCGCAGATCCTATTCACTGCAGCTAATAGGATATGCAGTGTAGCACAGGTGGCATGAAATCGTACGCGGTGCGTTCCGATCGCACAGCCATCTGCACTAAATGATGTGAACGAGGCCTACCTGTCCCCCAGCTGACTTGTTCCTTAGGGGTCCCGCTTGCTGCCGTTTATAAGAGTGGATGCTCCTGGCTTTTATTTTCCAGATGTAAGTGTAATAAATATATACCGTATACATAATTCTAATCTCTGGAAATGCAATGGATCAAGGACTGAAGACAGGTGCTAAACCAGAAACACATCAGCATTGTTGCCTGAAAAATAAGCCTTCTATACTTCAGGGCCACCAGATCACTAAGTGCCATGCATCTATATTGTGTGAATTTCCCATAGTGACCTCATCAATCACCCAGAACCTGGTGTGTCTGGCTGCTTCACTCAAAAATGTAGCTAGATTTGTGAACTTGCTAATGTATTAAAGGGACACTTAAGTCAAACAAAAAAAATGAGTTTTATTAACCTGGGGCTTCCAATAGCCCCCTGCAGCTGTCCGGTGCCCTCGCTGTCTCCCTCCAATCCTCCTGGCCCCGCCGGCAGCCACTTCCTGTTTTGGTGACAGGAGCTGACAGGCTGGGGACGCGAGTGATTCTTCGCATTCCCAGACACATTAGCACCCTCTATGCTGCTATAGCATATATCATATACCATATAGCAGCATAGATGGCGCTATTGTGGGCAGGAACGCGAAGAATCACTCGCGTCTCCAGCCTGTCAGCTCCTGTCACCGAAACAGGAAGTGGCTGCCGGCGGGGCCAGGAGGATCGGAGGGAGACGGCGAGGGCACCGGACAGCTGCAGGGGGCTGTTGGAAGCCCTAGGTGAGTAAAACTGTTTTTTTTTTTTTTTGACTTAAGTGTCCCTTTAAGTTTCACTTTTATGCAACTGCACTGTAAAAAGAAAAAAGTAGCCTTTACTGTCTGGAAAAAATGCTCCACCTCCTAATAAATGTAAACAGTAATTAAAAGGGAAAATGATTAAAATGTTTTATTTCTCAGATGATAGTCATAATAATCACTATTACTTTTCTGGTTGATAAAAGATCATTCCCCAGTTTACCTGACTCTTACTTGGTACATTGCCGCACAAAGGAAATAGCAGGGCATGTTGGGTTTTTTTTTGGTTCTTTACTCTCCCCTCAGACTTAACTAATACAGCGTGATTGGCTGAAGCCTCTTTCCCCTCCCACACCTCTGTTCCCCTCGGATTGGACAATATTTCTCATGCTGAGACAATACACTTTCTATTGCAGAGCTGAGTGGGAGAGCCTGAAAACTGAGGGGGTGGGCATTACATACACCATCAGCCAAAGAGGCGTAAGGGAGGAAATTGCATCAGGATTGGCTTCAAAATCGAAAATAAGGATTTTTTTTTACTATTGAAAAATCACTAAAATCAAAACATGGACAGTGCAATACATGTGTTATGTAAGTAGAGCAATTATGGTATCTACTCTTTTTTTCCTGAGATACTATGGATGACCGCTCCTTTTTAATGTCAGTAACACTAGATATGCTGCATGCTTGTTCAGGGTCTATGGCTAAATGTATTGGGGGCGATGGAGCAGGATAGCCAGGGAACTGGTATTGTTTAAAAAGAGAAATAGCAGCCTTCATATCACTCCAAGTTGTCCTTTAACTACTTACTGCATCAGGTGCAGTATAATCACACCCTGGTAAACTTCATTTGAAGTCCCAGGGCCACAAAAGTTAGTCAATGGTAGCTGGTGGCTGCTGCGTGCATAAGGGCGCACGCTGCCGTTACCATCAGTTAGCAGGGTAATGTATGAATGGGAAAGCCATTCCCATTCATAAATCTGAGTCCTGAGTCAATGAATGCTAGCATCTATTAGATGCCTGCAGCATTGTATCTTCCAGCTGTTACACTGCCACACATTATTTCTGATTCATGTCCTTACCTACGTGAATCAGAAATAATGACTGAGGACATCTTGTGGCCAAATAGTAAAACTACACATTTTATTTAATAAAAATACATTTAAAATTAACTATTTTCTCTCCTACACTCCCCCCTAGTACTCAGACATTTTATTTATATAGTTATTAAAAATGTACATAAATAGTTGCTGTAGGGAATGAACTTTAAAATGTATGGCAGGGGGGGTATATAACTTTTTTTTTTTAATTTGCAGGCTTATAAATAGTGATGGATGCAAAACTGAAAAATTCACTTTTATTTCCAAATAAAATATTGGTGACATACATTGTACTAGGAAAAAATTTTAAACGTAGCAATAACCCGGGCCAAATAAAATGTGTGGGTTTTATCCACAGAACATTTTATTTTAACATTATAATGGCTGAAAACGGAGAAATTAATTTTTCCATCTCTTCTTATTCCAAATAAAGTGTTTAGAATAAAACCATTCTTAGAATAATGTAGCTCCCAAAGAAAGCCTAAATTGGTAGCAAAAAAAAACAAGATATACAGATCATTTCCTTGTAAATAAGTTATTGGCAAAAGAATGGGAGGAGCGCTGATAGGTGAAAATTGCTCAGTCCTAACTATGCACATTTTCCTCAGGAAAAGAATTCCAATGAAAACCTATGAGAACAGACTTTGTAGGCTAGCTGCTACATTCACATCCCACCAGACACAGAACAGTTGCATGCGGATGCAGAATAGACACTACGCATGCCCCTTGCAGATGCACTTAGTTTCCATTCTGCATCCACACAAATGCAAACCAGCCCTAAAAAGTAACAAACTACATGTGGCTGGTTCATATCCCTCTGGCCTGTAGACAAATTGCACGGACTGCCATACCTTCTATAACCAGGCACTGTGCTGCTTCATCTCCATATGGCTTCCTGTATACAGTGTAACATACAAATGTAAATGGTACAATTGGCCAGTGGTTGGTTAATCAAAATAAGAGGCTTGATTATGTACACATCCAATTTCGATTAGCCAATACTTGTCCAGTTTTATTAGCCTACCACCCTACAAGCTCTTGCCTATTTTCTCATGTTTTTAAGTATTCTAACTTTCCAGTATCCCAATAATATAGCTCTCCAGAATGTATTTAAGATGTGTGAAAAAAAAATCTGCATCCCTGGGACTTCCTCCAGCCCCCTTCAGGCTGATCACTTCCTCACCACCTTCCACAATTTGGCCCAGTAATTCTGCTAGTCCATGCATGCATTGCCACACCATGACCAGGAGAGTGTGCATGGCCAGATTACAGACTGGTGAAATAACCAGGCTGCCTAATGGGAGACCCAGGCAGAAGAGGAGCAGGACTACGAGGACCCATCAGCCTAAAGGGGCTAGACACAGGCATGGACAAACTTGGCCCTCCAGCTGTTAAGGAACTACAAGTCCCACAATGCATTGCAGGAGTCTGGCAGCCACAGTCATCACTCATAAAGGCAAATGCATTGTGGGACTTGTAGTTCCTTAACAGCTGGAGGGCCAAGTTTGCCCATGCCTGGGCTAGAGGAAGCCACAGGTAAGTATAAAACCTGTGTCTCAGCTACCCTTTAAAAGGGAACCTAAACAGAGAAAGGATATGGATTTTTTTATTTACAAATACCAGTTGCCTGTCTCTTCTGCTGATCCTGTGTCTAATACTTTTAACAGCCCCTCAACAAGCATGCAGATCAGGTGCTCTGACTGAAGTCAGACTGGATTAGCTGCATGCTTGTTTCAGGTGTATGATTCAGCCACTACTGCAGCCAAAAATCAGCAGGACTGCCAAGCAACTGGTATTATTTAAACGGAAACATCCATATGCCTCTCAGTAACGGTTCCCTTTAACCTCCTTAGCGGTAACCCCGTGCTGGACACGGGGTAAGCCGCCGGAGGGTGCCGCTCAGGCCCTGCTGGGCCGATTTTCATAATTTTTTTTTTGCTGGACGCAGCTAGCACTTTGCTAGCTGCGCCAGCACCCCGATCGCCGCCGCGCGCCCGATCGCCGCTATCCGGTGCGGCGCACGCCCCCCCCCCCCCCAGACCCCTGCGCTGCCTGGCCAATCAGTGCCAGGCAGCGCCAAGGGGTGGATCGGGTCTCCCAATGACGTCCCGACGTCGCTGACATCATCCCGCCCCGTCGCCATGGCGACGGGGGAAGCCCTCCAGGAAATCCCGTTCTTTGAACGGGATTTCCTGATCGCCTATCGCCGGAGGCGATCGGCGGGGCTGGGGGGATGCCCCTGGGCTTGCTACATGATTTAAAAAATAAAAAATCTGCTGCGCTGGGAAGGTTCAGGGACGATAAAAAAAAATCCAAATCCACTTACCTGGGGCTTCCTCCAGCCTGTGGCAGGCAGGAGGTGCCCTCGGCGCCGCTCCACAGGCTCCCGGTGGTCAACCCGACCTGGCCAGGCTTCTTCTGCACTCCATTCTGCGTTTCACGCTGGCACACTGTTGTCATCGGACGTTCTCTGGGCTGTACTGCGCAGGCTCAGTAGTTCTGAGCCTGTGCAGTACAGCCCAGAGGACGTTCGATGAAGTCAGCGCACCGGCGTGAAACGCAGAATGGAGTGCAGAAGAAGCCCGACCTGGCCAGGTCAGCCACCGGGAGCAGCGCCGAGGGCACCTCCTGCCTGCCACGGACTGGAGGAAGCCCCAGGTAAGTGGATATGGATTTTTTTTTTTTTTATCGTCCCTGAACCTTCCCTTTAAAGTGAACCAGAGACGAAGCACCCTCATGTATTTTACCATATATATCAGTGGGAACCTTAGAGAAAACACCTTCCCTGCTCGGTTTCATCCTTCACTGTTCAGCCCTGATAAAATCCCTGACTGAACATTCAGTCTGGCTTTGCTCAGGAATCATTATAATGGAGTCTGTCTTCTCTGATGTCTTTTCAAGTGCAAGCCTGCCCCCTTGTGGCTCTGCTATGACTGCTACAAAGATTCCTGAGCAAAGCCAGACTGAATGCTCAGTTGGGGATTTTATCAGGGCTGAGAAGCAAGCTAAACAGTGAAGAATGAAAGAGCAGGGAAGGTGTTTTCTCTACTGTTTAGCTTGCTTCTCAGCCCTGATAAAATCCCCAACTGAGCATTCAGTCTGGCTTTGCTCAGGAATCTTTGTAGCAGATTCATAGCAGAGCCACAAGGGGGCAGGCTTGCACTTGAAAAGACATCAGAGAAGACAGACTCCATTATAATGATTCCTGAGCAAAGCCAGACTGAATGTTCAGTCAGGGATTTTATCAGGGCTGAACAGTGAAGGATGAAACAGAGCAGGGAAGGTGTTTTCTCTAATGTTCCCACTGATATATATGGTAAAATACATGAGGGTGCTTAGTCTCTGGTTCCCTTTAAGCTGCGATGTGTAATACCCCACCCCCATTGTATGTCCCATTCATTAACAAACTCCACCTCCTCCAGCTGAAAAACAGCCATGTTTTCCTAAGCTCTGGCCACTCCCACCTGCTTGTTAGAGCCTGCCCCAGCTCAGCAGCCATCATATAATTGTGGCAACTGAGCCGGGAACACCCAAGCCATGGTAAAAAGGTAAAGGTGGTCAGAGCTTCCAAAAACATGTTCACAGCTGTCTTACATGGAGGGGGTGAAGTTTGTATTGCAGGTGAGCGATTAACCTTCCTGGCGGTAAGCCCGAGCTGAGCTCGGGCTATGCCGCGCAGGAGGATTTCAGGCCCTGCTGGGCCGATTTGCTCACTTTTTTTGCAACACGCAGCTAGCACTTTGCTAGCTGCGTGTGCATTCCGATCGCCGCTGCTCTGCGCTCGATGTTCGCCGTGCCGACTCCCCCCCCCGTGCGCTGCCTGGCCAATCAGTGCCAGGCAGCGCTGAGGGGTGGATCGGGGAAAGCCCTTCAGGAAATCCCGTTCTTTGAACAGGATTTCCTGATCAAAGATCGCCGGAGGCGATCAAAGAGGGTGGGGGATGCCGCTGCACAGCAGCTATCATGTAGCGAGCCCTAGGCTCGCTACATGATTTTAAAAAAAAATAATTAAAAATAGTGCTGCGCTGCCCCTGGCAGTTTCTAATAGACCGCCAGGGAGGTTAACCCCCTTCTTGCCAATCTATAACAAAAATGCCTGAAATCGCAGGCTCCGTTTTGACACTTTCCAACTTTGAACCAGACCAGAAGCCACTCGCCTTATGTGACAGCATGTAGCTTTGTTTTAAAAGCACAACACAGGAGACAACCATGAAGCACCAGTTATAACAAGCAGATTATTCTGGCACTGACGCCTGGCCAGTGACGCCATTGGCAGGCAATTCACCAGTTCAAAGACAGTGCGGAGAGAAATGAACCACAGCAAGCAAAAAATTACAGGTAATTCACTTTATTTATGCAGCAAATACATTGAAAACCACCTGCTTAATATCGAGTAGGTTCTCTGCATGCTACCAAAACAGCTGACCCATCAAGGCATGGACTACACAAGACCTCTAGGTGTCCTTCAGCATCTGGCATCAAGGTGTTAGCAGACCCTCAAGTCCTGTAAGATTGGTGGCGAGGCCTTCATGGAGCTGAACTGTTTCCAGCACATCCTACAGATCAGCTATAGCGATATCTTGGGAATTGGAAGACTACTGAATACTTGGGCAGTGTGGCAGGGTATTGTATCCTGCCAGAAGATCACTACCATCAAATTCCGTTGCCGTGAAGGGATAGAAGAACTTGCAGAATCTATGTGTCAACATCCAAATGAATGACAGGATCCCAAGTCGTCCCCCCCCCCCCCAAGCACCACACTATTGCCTTCCCTTAGTGCCCAGGCTGCCATCTTCTTCCCAAGTAAACCATCCACACACTCATCCTTTCACAAGACTTTAAAAACAAAAAAACTTCCATTACTCCATGATCCAGTTCCCACACTATGTACCCATAGTAGGCAATTGTTGCGTTGATAGGGGCCCTTTATGGACACTTGTCTGTTGCTATGCAGCTCCATACTCTGCAAGCTGTGATCTGACACCCTACTCATAGCCAGCAAATATGGTATTTTTCGAAACTTGTGGTACAGTAGCTCTTCTGAGGGATTTACCATACAGACTATCCCTCACTCCCTTCACGCTTCAATGGGCCTTTTCTCCCCCCACGCAGCAGGGCTTTTGGGTAGACACGACCCTGTCGCCGAGTCAAAGGATGTCCTTCCTTGCACCACTTTTTGTAAATACTAACCACAGCATTCTGGGAGCAGCCCACTAAGCCTGCTGTTTTGGAGATACTCAGTCCCAGACGCCTAGCCATCACAATTTGGCCCTTGTCAAAGTCACTAATATCCTCATACTTGGCCTTCACCAAATCATCTTCACAAGCCTCCACTAAACCATCTTCACGAGCCTCCACCAAATCATCTTCACAAGCCTCCATCAACTCTTCACAGGTGGGAAGGATCCTGCAGGGAGAGAATTGCACACTGTATGAGATATCCTATCCAATCTAAGTTATCCTAGCCCTCCAATTAGATAACAGCATCAGATGTTAGTGACATCATTAAAATCAGAAGTCTAACGCACATAGATCATCATATGCCATTTTGTCATTGCTGCCCATCATATTTACAGATCAGGGACTATACAGTGTAGTTCCCTTATGCATTTCCTGACCCCCAAGGACATCGACAACCTAATCAACCTTAAAGTGGACCTGAGGTGAGAGCGATATGGAGGCTGCCACATTTGTTTCTTTTTAAACAACAACAGTTGCCTGGCAGCCCTGCTGATCCAGTTGGCTGCAGTAGTTTCTGAAGCACACCAGAAACAAGCATGCAGCTAATCTTGTCAGCTCTGACAATGTCAGAAACATTTGATATGCATATGCTTATTCAGGGTCTATGGCTGAACATATTTGAGGCAGAGGATCAGCAGCACAGCCAGGAAACTGGTATTGCTTAAAAAGATAAATATGGCAACCTTCATATACGGTAACTCTCCTCAGGTTAGCTTTAAAGGATACCAGAGCCGAAAGACTCTGGTAAAAGGTGAAGGTGCGGTGGGTGGGGGGGGGGTATAACTACACTAATATTTACAGCGCCTCCCAGTCCATCACTCGCTGTTCTCTACTTAATCCCATTCTCGGGGACTCCAAACCCAGACATACTGCACCACGCATGTGCAGTATGCCTGTTCTGCTGGTCTGTTCCTGTGGCCGCGCAGTGATGTCACAGGACAGTAGTGTGCTTGCTTCTTTGTCCTGGCATGCATACTGACCGGAGAAGCAGGGGGAGCGAGCGCGCACCTGTCCTGTGACATCACTCTGCGCAGCCACAAGGAGCAGAACAGACATACTGCGCATACGCAGCATGTCTGGGGTTGGAGTGGAGAAGAACTGAGTGATGAGGGGACCAGGAGGTACAGTAAGTATTTGATTATGCCACCCCCTACCCACTGCAACTTAACTTAAAAGATGTGGGAACCGGGACTGACCAGTGCAGATCAGACAGTTTGCGCCACTCATCTGTACAGTTCATCAACCACATCCAGCTTTATGCATTAGAGATAAGCAGGAGCTTGGGTACATACAATCAAATCCTGGTGTAGACTAGTAGGAAGCAGGATTTCAGGTCTCGTTTTCTGACTAGGAAACTGCCAGTACACAGGTCTTGCCTCTGACTCTAGGTGCCCATACACTGGTCAGATTGGCAGCAGATAGATAAGAAATGCATCTGATGGTCTATCTGATGCGTTTTTAGAACATTTTTTACCAGGATAGAATTCCAATAGATTTCAGTTTGAAATCTATTGAAATTCGATCTGATGGCATTTTTTTGCCATCAGATTTCCATTAAGGCCAATGCAAACTGATAAGCAATCTCATCAGATCGACCGAAATTTTCCACCCTGCAAGTTCGATGGAAATCCATCGAAATCGATCGAAATCGGCCGTCGATCGGTCGATTGGCCAACCGATTTGCGATCGATCGGGATCGGTCGGTCGGCCAGAAAATCGGCTGAGTGTATGGGCTGCTTTAGTGTACAGCTGCAGGCAAGCACAGCCATAAAACAATTTAACATTTGAAAACCCAGTGCTCAGACATAATTTACACTAAACATGTTTGTTCATAATTTAGCACCATCAATTTTGGGATTGAGCTAGACAAATACGAATTTTGGAGCCTGCAAAATCCGCTGGGCGGGTCGTTCAGAAACAGCCTCATCAGTTTGTCTGACAGACTGTACACACGCACTACTGTCGGGAGAACACCCGCCCAGCGGGAGGGTCTGACGGACCCGTAGTTCTCTATAGTAGTGCGTTGTGTACACGCCTTTAGACTCAGCCATGAAGGGAGGGGGGAAATTCCCTCAGAGTATCAGTTCTCTGTATGCAGAGAGCTCAGTCAGACAGGCAGAGCTTTCTCTCAGAGAGAGCAGTGGAAATGTAGTTTATGTGCAACATAAACATTTGTAAAATACTGTAGTGTGTGAAACCTGATACCAGTTTTTAAATCTGCTTCAATATTACAGTGTTCTTAGCATGCCAGACTACAGAGATTCATACCTCTGCAAATGAGACATCCCAAACATAGCTAAAATCTACACACAATGAATTAAAGCTTTTTCCTCTGTTATTTAACATGAACAGTAGGAAAATGCTAACAGCTACTTAGACATTTGTACATTGTCATTTTAGAACACTTGGGTATCGATAGTATTCATTTAAGATGCTCAATTCTAAGAGCACACATTTAGTGTAAACTGATCTGTTACAGTTCTCACCTAGAGCTGCTAGCCTATCCAGACATTCCAAATCACACCACTCAACACCCTCAACATCTCTGGTACATGGAGGTGCCCTTTAACAGTACATTTTTTTTCTCATCAGATACAATCCTTTGATGCATCTTTTGGATCAAAAGTAATGAGGAGGCAATTATCAGTTGTTCCCATAAACTGGTCATGTAAGGCATTTTCTCTTCCAATTCGATGGTAAAACTGAACATGTGGATCAATTAAGTTTTCAGTTTCAATCAGCCATAGAATCAGTTCTCAATCATTTTAACCATACTGCAGTTTTCTGTACAACTATCAAAAGATCACATGTGATGGAAATATTCTAATGACAGATGAGATGCTGGGATGGGCAGATAACAACATGTGCAGATTTGCCCATATACAGCACAATACAGGCTACAGAATAGAACTATAGCATGTGTTACCAACAGACCAGGCAATTATTGTACTTGATACTGATGAGACTACAGAGTTGGTTGGACAGAACCACAGCAGAGCAGCTGGGGGAGCCTCTCCCCCCATCAGTAATGGTTTCTCGGGTAATCAAGGTCAGCTGCCAACAGGGGGCCCCATAGCAATTGCCTCCAGTTATCCTCTCGGCTCCCACATGCTCAATAGCAATCTGCAGTAACTATCCCCTGGCTAAGTACCTCTGCAGCCCCCATAACCGCCACCCACCCCTTCCCCAGACATCACGCAACCATCTCTCACCTCTCCCAGCGGAAAAAGACCAGAGCTTCCTCCTCCCACCCCTTATATAACCCCGTGACATCATCATAGGGAGGAGACTCCAAGCACCCACCTCACCTATCCTACTTCCGCTAGACACGGAGGAGGCGGGACTAGCTGCGGTTGAACATACACAGACCTGCCGATAATAGCAAGACTGCAGTTCTGACACATTACCACCAGATGTCAGTGTTTCATCACTGTCTAATAATATTGGCGTGGCTGCGGTTCTGACACATGGCCACCAGATGTCAGTGTTTCACCGCCGTCCAATAATAATAGTGGGGCTGCATTACTGTGACAAGGCCACCAGATGTCACTATTTCATTACCGTCACAATAAAAAATGGCATGGACGCAGTTTTGACTCATCCCCACTTTTTCATTACCGTCAGTAATGGTGTGTCTGCAGTCCTGACAAATGTCCACCAGATGTCACTGTTTCATCGCTGTCTAAAAACAATAATAATGGCGTGGCTGCGTTTCTGACACATGGCCGCCAGGTATCACTGTTCTATCTAACAACTTATAATGATGGTGTGGCTGCAGCTCTGTCAAACGGCCACCAGATGTCACGTTCCCATTGATAGGGCTGCAATTCTCTCATTTAGCCACCAGATGGCAACTATTTCATTTCATCATCACTGATAACAAACGCGAAGCTGCAGCTCTGTCATGTGACCACCAGATGTCCCAATTTCATTGTATACAATATTTGCCGTAATTAGCTTAGTCCCACCCTTAGGGCGGGGCAATAGCTTATGTTGAAGTTCCTCTCCTCTGTTGTGGAGATGACGACATTAGATTCGGCTTGCCCATTGGCTGTTCTGCCTTTTAGCTTGTCCCGCCCGCAACACGAAGGGAGGGGTGGTGTAGTGTGCACGCAGCACGGGGATAGGCGGGTCTAATGATGTATGAGGCTGTGGGTGGGATTACTTCCAGGAAGAAGGTGGAGCAAGCGGCAGTGTGCTCGGTGATGGCGGAGCAGCTGCTGTGATTGGCCGAATGGAGCCCCGATACCTCTTTATCGTCACCTACCTGCTCCTCTGCCTGGAGGTGAGTGCCCGCTTCTCCCCATCTGCCTCTCCTATCTGTCCACCCACCACCCCTGTCCAACCAGCTGTCACTACTTACTGCTCTACCTGGAGGTGGGTATCCCATCCCCCATCATTGTATGTATCTGCCCCTCACCTGTCCATCCCATGCCCCCCCCCCCCCTCCACCCCAACCAGATGTCACTGCTTACTGCTCTACCTGGAGGTGTATACTCCATCATTGTATGTATCTGCCCCTCACCTGAACATCCCATGCCCCCCCCCCCCCTCCTCCACCCCAACCAGCTGTCACTACTTACTGCTCTACCTGGAGGTGGGTATCCCATCCCCCATCATTGTATTTATCTGCCCCTCACCTGTACATCCCATGCCCCCCCCCCCCTCCACCCCAACCAGATGTCACTACTTACTGCTCTACCTGGAGGTGGGTATCCCATCCCCCATCATTGTATTTATCTGCCCCTCACCTGTACATCCCATGCCCCCTCCACCCCAACCAGATGTCACTACTTACTGCTCTACCTGGAGGTGTATCCTCCAGCATTGTATGTATCTGCCCCTCACCTGAACATCCCATGCCCCCCCCCCCACCCCAACCAGCTGTCACTACTTACTGCTCTACCTGGAGGTGTAACCTCCATCATTGTATTTATCTGCCCCTCACCTGTCCATCCCATGCCCCCCCCCCCCCTCCACCCCAACCAGCTGTCACTACTTACTGCTCTACCTGGAGGTGGGTATCCCATCCCCCATCATTGTATTTATCTGCCCCTCACCTGTCCATCCCATGCCCCCCCCCCTCCACCCCAACCAGATGTCACTACTTACTGCTCTACCTGGAGGTGGGTATCCCATCCCCCATCATTGTATGTATCTGCCCCTCACCTGTACATCCCATGCCCCCTCCACCCCAACCAGCTGTCACTACTTACTGCTCTACCTGGAGGTGGGTATCCCATCCCCCATCATTGTATTTATCTGCCCCTCACCTGTACATCCCATGCCCCCCCCCCTCCCCCCACCCCAACCAGATGTCACTACTTACTGCTCTACCTGGAGGTGTATCCTCCATCATTGTATGCATCTGCCCCTCACCTGAACATCCCATGCCCCCCCCACCCCAACCAGCTGTCACTACTTACTGCTCTACCTGGAGGTGTAACCTCCATCATTGTATGTATCTGCCCCTCACCTGTCCATCCCATGCCCCCCCCCCCCTCCACCCCAACCAGATGTCACTACTTACTGCTCTACCTGGAGGTGGGTATCCCATCCCCCATCATTGTATGTATCTGCCCCTCACCTGTCCATCCCATGCCCCCTCCACCCCAACCAGCTGTCACTACTTACTGCTCTACCTAGAGGTGGGTATCCCATCCCCCATCATTGTATGTATCTGCCCCTCACCTGTACATCCCATGCCCCCCCCCCCAACCAGCTGTCACCTACCTGCAGATCTACATAAGTGTGTATCCCATCTCCCATCATTGTATTTATCTGCCCCTCACCTGTACATCCCATACCCCCCCCCCACACACACACACACACACACACCAGCTGTCACTACTTACTGCTCTACCTGGAGTTGGGTATCCCATCCCCCATCATTGGGCTCTATTCTCAAAGACTTCCCGCATGCGGTAAAGTACATGCGGGAAGTTTGCGACCAAAACACCGTCAAGTTGAAATTCTCAAAATGTTCCGCATGTTTTTTCCGCATGCGGTAAAAGTGCGGGATTCACGCGGACAATTTCCGCAAAAGTCGGTATTTTCCGCAATAAAAAATCAATTCTCAAAAATGTTCAGGCGCATCATTTCGTCGTTATTTACCGAGTTTTTTTTTTTTTTTCATCACCTACAAATAGTAGGAGATATATTCCGCATCCCATTGACTTTAATGAAGTGTGGAGGCTTAAAGAGAATCTGTATTGTTAAAATCGCACAAAAGTAAACATACCAGTGTGTTAGGTGACATCTCCTATTACCCTCTGTCACAATTTTGCTGCTCCCTGCCGCATTAAAAGTAGTTAAAATCAGTTTTAAAAAGTTTGTTTGTAAACAAACAAAATGGCCACCAAAACAGGAAGTAGGTTGATGTACAGTATGTCCACACATAGAAAATACATTCATACACAAGCAGGCTGTATACACCCTTCCTTTCGAATCTCAAGAGATCATTTGTGTGTTTCTTTCCCCCTGCACCTCACTGAAGAGTTACAAGCTGATTGTTTGTTTCTTCTTGCAGACAGCTGTGCCCGGTTGTCTGTAATTCTGCAGTGTGTGACTCATCAGTATGTGAACAGAGGATTTATCCAGCTTGTAAAAGATAAGAGAGCAGAGAAAAGCTGGCAAATGTAAATAATACACACACCAGTGTTCTCCCCAGAAATATTTTGTAGCCGGGTGGCACGAAAAAGTAGCCGGGTGGGGAAGTACGGTCACGCTGGGTGCTGCCGGGTGAGAAAGTAAGAAAACGCTGGAGAGGGAGGGTCACACTAGATGGGGAGATTTCTGGATCGTGCTGGTTTGGGGGAAGGGGGGGAATAACTTGTTTGAGAAACAAAAATCACATTGCGAGCGCTTCCAAAATGCTGTATATGTATGATATTTTCATACAAATTGCAACTGTAGTGTAAATGCTACCACAGGGTAACTTTGTCATAGTACCTCTGTTTGCTGGCATTCGGTAAAGCTCTGGACATTCCCTGAAAAGCACCCCAGTGTGAAAGGGGCCTTAGTGCCATAGCCCCATCATCACATATATGACCAGACATCATTAACCACTCCCAGCATGCAATGTATGTGACTCCTGCTGCTGTATCGGAGCAGACGAGTGCTGACTAAAATCACACAGGCAGGTGACAATCATGGTGAGAACTCCAGAGAAGACTGTAAAAACCATTATACAATGATTTAGTATTCTGGCTGAACTGGATGGCTGTAAATCTTCTGTTCAACCTAAAACTGTAACTGCTGAGAAAAGACAAGTTCAACATGCTGTACTGAACGTTTTGCCATTCATTTGCCCGTACTGAAAGCTGGATAGCTCAGTGATTTAACTGAACACTTGGGGGTCAGTTTGTGATGAAGTGCAGGAACACAGTAGGCAGAGTGAATGCAGCACCAGGTTCAGGTTACAGATCCTGTAAACAGCTTGTTATCTGTATTATCAGTAGAAAAAAGGAAATGTGTTGATCGTCCAGTATTTGAGGTTTCTGTACAATGGGCTCTATTCTCAAAGAGCCAAAAGTACCGCAAAATGTTACCGTTATATTCCCGCCAGCGGTAAACTCCGCATTCTTTCAGCATTCACTAATATTTTCCGCATGTTTGCCGCATGCGGGAAAAAAGATGCGGAAACAGCCATTATTCATGCGGGAATCATGCGGTAAAAAGGTCGCATGAAAAGGTGTTAAAAAAAAAAAAGTTAAAGTCCAGCAAGCACAGCCCTTAAGCCTCCAGACTTCATTAAAGTCAATGGGATGCAGAATATATCACCTACTACTTGTAGGTGATAAAAATTCGGTAATTAACGACGAAATGATGCGCCTGAACATTTTTGAGAATTGATCTTTTATTGCGGAAAATACCGACTTTTGCGGAAATTTTACCGCATGAATCCTGCACTTTTACCACACTTTTTCCGCATGCGGAAAAAACATGCGGAACATTTTGAGAATTCCAACTTGCCGGTATTTTGGGTGCAAACTTCCCGCATGTACTTTACCGCATGCGGGAAGTCTTTGAGAATAGAGCCCATTGCAGGGAAGGAGAGTGTCTGTGCACTGTAGTAGCTGGGTGAGATCAGGTGACTCACCAAAAGGAGAGCAATAGAGCTGCACATTCTATTCTGTGCCTGGAGTCTGGACTGCAGCTGAAAGCTCCCGCGGTCTGACTCATCTCTGCTCTGTGCTAGGTTCTTTCCCCGCCCCTCCACGCTGCTTATAGGAAGGAGCTGAGGAGGAGGAGGGCGGAGATGTCCAGTGTTCTCCCCAGGACCTATTAAGTGGGCGGGCCGCCCGGCTGTTTTGAAACCCCGCCCGGCTGCTCCAAGGCCCGCCCGCATCACACGCTCATGTGCGCTGCCGTCTCCCCGCATAGAGCGGGTCTCCCTCTGAATATAGCAATCCCTAGTTCCAGGCTGCGCTGCCCTCCTGGCGCCTGTTATATCTTCAGATCAGCGGCAGCCTCCTTGATATAGTAGCGCTTGTCCACAGCACCCTGTCCTGCCGCTCTGCTGGAACACTGTGACCCACCTCTACCGCCCGCTTGTGCCCGGCTTCTGATTGCAGTACGGCTTCACGCTGAGTGTCTTCACAGCCATGATCGGCTGCGAGGAGAATACACGTGCTGCAGGCAGCCCAGGGGAGCCACTGGCCAGGCCACTGTACGGACGGGGGATGGGTGTACTAGAGGGGACCGGAGGATGTGCTCCCTAGTTCCGGCTGCGCTCCCCGCCTGTAGAGTTCTCTTCTGTCCGATCGTCAGATCGCTGCCGCAGGGATATGGGAGAGAAGCGATGTGCAGCAATGCGCTATATGATGCAGCGCAGCCGGAACTAGGGAGCACATCCTCCGGTCACCTCTAGTACACCCATCCCCCGTCCGTACAGTGGCCTGGCCAGTGGCTCCCCTGGGCTGCCTGCAGCACGTGTATTCTCCTCGCAGCCGATCATGGCTGTGAAGACACTCAGCGTGAAGCCGTACTGCAATCAGAAGCCGGGCACCAGCGGGCTGAGGAAGTGGGTCACAGTGTTCCAGCAGAGCGGCAGGACAGGGTGCTGTGGACAAGCGTTACTACATCAAGGAGGCCATTCAAGTCATCCTAATCGTGGCTGCCAAAGGGGTGAGCAGGGGGAGGGGGTGACATTGGGAAATGTTAAATAGCTCCCACCTGTCCCTCTTTGGGAGTCCTGTCCCTCTTTCCTCCTCATTTGTCCCTCTTTCAGGCCTATATACCTCTCGACTAAAAATGTGTTTGACTGTAAATTTTATTCCCATACTTTAAATTGATATATCACGAATGGTAAAATGTTACTATGAAACATGAGGAACATGAAGGAAAATGAACCAGGATAAAAAGGACCAGGGTGGTTTGAATTATAAAACAACGTATTTTTCTTATGAAATCTTTATAGTATGCATGAATAGGGTTGTGATGGGGTTGTGGCAGGGGCATGGCTTAAGTGTCCCTCTTCCTCATCTCAAAAAGTTGGGCGGTATGGTTAAGGGGAGGAAGCGGTGTTAAAGTGCAAGCATACTGGATCAGGGCAGAGGGGTACCCTATACTGCAGGGTGTAATAATCATAGAATGGTTGTGTATTTATAAATAGAATGGTTGTAGTAATGCTGCAATGTATGTGCTGTAAGAAGGGTGATGGGATGTGATCACTAATAAGCTGTAGGTCGGTGCAATCATGTGGAGTGTGGCGGGTGATGTAAGGGAGCATACTGAAGTGCAGTGATATGTGGAATGTGATAGTGGTACAGTATTGTATGAAATGTGTCAGAGTGCAATAACCTATGTTATAAGGAAATAGTATTGTTTGAGTTGTCTATTGGGAGATAGGTGGAGCTGCAGTAAAGTATTAGGTGAGAGTAATGGAGGCGAAGGAACGCATGGTGATAGGGAGTGCAGTAATGCATGGGACGTGATAGGGGTTGCAGGGATGAATGTGATGTGATGGGGGTTGCAGGGATGAATGTGATGTGATAGGGGTTGCAGAGGACGTGATAGGAGGTACAGGGATGTCCTATGCTGTAAGCAAAGTTGCCGGTCCTGCTTTCCCCTGGTTGCAACCCACCCGGCTACTTTTTCATGCCACCCGGCTGGAAAAAAATTCTGGGGAGAACACTGATGTCTCTGCATTCCGAGCTGCCTAGCGATTCAAAACTTCGTGCAGAGGAATGAATCGAAACTCTGTGCAGAGGAATGATTCAAAACTGTGCAGAGGAATGATTCAAAACTCCGTGCAGAGGAATGAGTCTCTGCTTTAGGCCACATACAGACATCAGACCATAGTCTTTGGAAAATGAAAGATCACAGACCAATCTTACCACCCTTCCTGTAGTATAAGAGCCATACTCTACACAGTCTTTTCTATGGAGCTGAACTCCCCATCAGGAAAAAATCTTGGCAAGATGCTGCACACACAGATGCTGTACAGACACAAAAGATCAGTATCTGCAAAAGATCTGTTCCTGCCAAAAATCCATTCCTGCAAATTGCAATGATAGTCTATGAGATCTGCAGATTATCATACACACATGATTTAACTGACATTCATCTGCAGATCAGATCCACCAGGATGGATTTTCAGATCTGCAGATCTGCAGATGAATGTCAGTTAAATCATGTGTGTATGATGATCTGCAGATCTCATAGACTATCATTGCAATTTGCAGGAATGGATTTTTGGCAGGAACAGATCTTTTGCAGATACTGATCTTTTGTGTCTGTACAGCATCTGTGTGTGCAGCATCTTGCCAAGATTTTTTCCTGATGGGGAGTTCAGCTCCATAGAAAAGACTGTGTAGAGTATGGCTCTTATACTACAGGAAGGGTGGTAAGATTGGTCTGTGATCTTTCATTTTCCAAAGACTATGGTCTGATGTCTGTATGTGGCCTTAGATTGAGCCTAATCACAGCAGCCGGGCGGGAACAGAGACCCAGGTGGGCGCTCCGCCCGGCTAATAGGCTCTGGGGAGAACACTGCACACACAGGGGAGTGTGCATGGAGGGGGCATGCATAGCAGATCACACTGAAGAGTTGGCAGCCTTCCAGACACAGGACGACAAGTCCGACAGGGGAAAGATAAGCTTATTTATTACAGAGATAATGATGGTAGAAAGTGCTGCAGTAAGCCAGAGCACATTATAATAGGTTTAGGAACCTGTAGGATGGTTAAAAAACACAATGACATTTTTGTTACAGAGTCCCTTTAAGGGCTGTGCTTGGTGGACTTTAATTTTTTTTTTTTAAACACTTTTTTCATGCGACCTTTTTACCGCATGATTCCCGCATGAATAATGGCTGTGGTACTTATCCGTTAGCCGGGCGCATCCTCTAGGTGGCGACAAAACTCCACCAGAGTTACATCTTTCCCTACTATCCATGTCGGCCTGGAGGGGGAATAGTAATTAGCGCCACCTGCTGGATGCGCCCGGCTAACGGATAAGTACCATGGCTGTTTCCGCATCTTTTTTTCCCGAATGCGGAAAACATGCGGAAAATATTAGTGAATGTGGAAAATATGCGGGGTTTACCGCTGGCGGAAATATAGCGGTAAAATTTTGCGGAACTTTTGTTTTTTTTTGAGAATAGAGCCCATTGTATTTATCTGCCCCTCACCTGTACATCCCATGGCCACCCTCCAAACCAGATGTCACCTACCTGCAGATCTACTTGGAGGTGTATCCTATTCCCCCCCATCATTGTCCTTATGTCTTCACCAGTCCATCCCATGCCCCCCCTCCCCGAACCAGCTGTCACTACTTACTGCACTACCTGGAGGTGTATCCCCTGTCATTGGCTATCATTCATAAAAGTGTGGTCGGTAACAAAAATCCGTGCGGGAAAATACCGCTTTCGGTATTTTAGACTTCTGGGTGGTCATTCATAAAAATGTTGCCAGTTGCGATACAAGTGCAGTGATTTCCCGAAAAAGGCTGGCGGTAAGCTTGCGGAAACAGAGAAGCTGCCTTAGTCCCTCAGTGCGATGCTCTGACTGCTGCTGCTGTTCAGGAGGTCTGTTTCCATTCACTTAAATGTATTCCGCATGCTTATCGCTACTTCCAAGGGAGCGGTATTCCTCCGACCGCTTACCGCTTGCGTTAATCTTTATGAATTGACATTTTGTTACATTTTTTTTTAAGATAATCCCCGCACAAGGCGGTAATTTATCGCTCTGCTCGGGAATATCAGCTTTTCATGCGGAAACAGCCTTTATGAATACACATTTTGCTCAGTGCTTGGTAAAGTCAGCTGTTTTCAGCATTTCCGCATGTGGAAATTCTTTATGAATGATAGCCATTGTATTTATTTGTCCTCACCTGTACATCCTATGCCCACCCTCCAAACCAGATGTCACCTACCTGCAGATCTACCTAAAGTTGTGTATCCCATCTCCTATCATTGTATTTTTCTGTCCTCACCTGTCCATCCAATGCCCCCAACTGCCCCCCAACCAACTATCACCTACCTGTATCTTTACCTGGAGGTGTATCCCCCCATCTGTTCTCTTCATCTGTCCATAGCATGTCCACCCTCTTAAGCAGCTGTCATTACCTGGAGGTGTGTGTCCCATTCCCCCATCATTGTATATAGCTGTCCTTACCTGTCCATCTTATGCCCACCCTCCACATCAGCTGTCACCTACCTGCAGATCTACCTGAAGTTGTATCCCCTATCATGTATTTATCTGTCCATCTCATGGTTACCTTCACCCCCCCCCCCCTCCTTCCAGCTCAGTGTTCTCCCCAGGCACTTCTAGCCGGGTGCTCCACCTGGCTAGTTTTGGTGACCACCCGGCTGTCATTGGCTCACTTCCTTCTGTGCTGTAAGCAGAGTTGCTCACAGAAGCACTGGCCCTGCATTCTCATCTCGCCCCACTCGGCTACTTTTTCATGCCACCCTGCTACTATTTCATGCCACCCGGCTGGAAAAATCTCTAGGGAGAACACTGCAGCGACAAGCTGTATTGGAGCTTGTCGCTGCATACATCTCCTGAGTGCCGTGCCTTTCTTTCTGCTACTTGTCTATGGATGTGCAGGAGTGGTGTACCTGTTAGATGCTGAGCACCGGCTGGCCGATTGTGATATCGTTTTTCCCTGAAGTGAGGAGGTCTCTTGCTGTTTCTGTTCTAAAACGCAAGTTTAGAGTTGGTGCCTGATCTCCTGGCTATGGGGGGCAGTGACACCTAACCGTGGACAAATGACAGTGCAGAGGTGCCTGTTCTCATGACTCTAATGCTGGATACACACGGTGCGTTCGCGCACTCGATTTTCCCGTCGATTCATTTATTTCCAACATGTCCGATTTGGATTTAGATGGATCGTTAGGTCGATTCGCATGCAAAGTATGCCGAATCGACCTAACGATCCATCGAAATCCAAATCGGACATGTTGGAAATAAACGAATCGACGGGAATCGACGGGAAAATCGAGTGCGCGAACGCACCGTGTGTATCCAGCATAAGGAGTCATAGCACATGGTCATCTGACTGTAGGAAGCAGTGGTGACTGGACTATTCATGGGTCTGTGAAAAGCCATGTGACCTGGCATCACCACTCGCATCACACTCGTGACTGGTTTGAGTGATGACATCTGGTCAGTCGGCATTGAATAGTGGGTGCATCTGGTCATGTGATTTGAGAAAGCAGAGGTAATTGCCCTGAGGATGAATAAAATGGGTGCATAGTTTTCTGGCTGTGGCAAGCATTGATGCATGGTCATAGCTGTGAGGAGCAGAGAACCTGATGATCTGGCTGAGGAGAAATGGCACCTTGCCCCCTACCTGTGATGAGTGATATCTGGTGTCTTGGCTTTGTAGAGCAATTTCACCTGCACGCTGGCTTGGAAGAGTAGTGGTACCTTATGAGTGTTAGAGGCCTATGGTGTCTTCTGGCTCTGGGTGACAACCCTGATCATGTCAGGCTTTGAAGTGAGTGATGGCATCTGGTAGCATGGCTGTGATGAGCAGAGATGCCTATCTTCAGTGGCTCCTTATCCTTTGCGAGGAGCAGTAGCATCTAGCCATGTACCTTCTATGCTTCTGGCCATGATAAGCGGTGGTCTCCAGGCTGTTAGGAGCAGCAGTTCCAATGCCTGGTTTGTTGGCTGTGAAAAGAAGCAGTGCCATGCCTCTTACCTGTTCTGTAACTATAGGCACCTGGTTACAATGGGTAAACATTGCTACCTGGCCTCCTAGCTGTGAGCAGCAACAGTGCTTGATCTCCTGACTGTGAGGAGCAGTTGGATTGCACATAGTCAGCTGGTTGAGTGCAGTGATGATTTGGTACCTTGGTCTATTTAGCTGTAGAGGAATGGAAGCATCGGGCCTGCTGGCTGTTAGGAGTGATAACACCCTCTTACCTCTGAGGAGTGGTGCCTGGTCTTTTGGCATTGAGGGAGAGTAGTGCTTGGAGGCATGGCATTGAGGTGCGGTGGCACTGGCTTCTTGGCTCTGGTGTGAGTGGTAGCATTGGCAGCAAATTGATAAATCTGCAATACTGAAAGAGTGTGTTCTGGGGTGGTAGTATGGATTTTGGGCAGCTCTTCAGCTTGAGGCCTGTTATGATAAAGAGTATCTCGTTTGACCACCTCCCATGTAGCATGAGGTGTGATGATATATAACATAGGACACTGGCAAAGGCTAATATGGAAAGGATTCAGGTGTTTTATTATTCCACCAAAACTACTTGGATTTCTGCAACCTCGATATAACAGCAGCATAAGCAGAACTACCGGCATGTGTAGTGTCCACAGATAACTCCATACATTACAAGAAGCCCAGGGAGAAAGTCCAGGCAGTTGAGTCTAGTATTCCATATGCAGGCAAATCGATGCTTCAGGAAGCTTCTGCAATCCCATAGCTACTGGTTCCAAGGGTTTAGAGAACAAGCGCCACAGCTTGCTGTTTCCATCACTAATGCTGGGCATACAAGGATGGATTCCATCTTATCAATCAAGCCGCTGATGGCTCGATTGATAATTTCCGGCGTGTCCGATACCCCGCCGGATCGATTCTGCGCTCGATCCCCGCGGGCGGACAATGGGACAAAAACCAGCGGAAGATAAGCGCCCGCGGGGACGAGCGGGAATTCATCCAGGCGCACGCGGGGACGTGCCGCGATCAAGCTAGCGGCTTGATCCGGCGCATAATCTACTTTGTGTATGCCCAGCATAACTCGCTAGAAAAACCCCAGGTACCTGACCTTATATGGCAGATCCAGGATCCTGTCTACCTGGGGACACCTTGCTCCCAGACCATTCAGTAGATACAGATAATCCCCCCCCCCCCCCCTCCAGGAGCTGTGTGGTCCAGCAAAAAGGAGTTAAAGAGAACCAGAGATGAAGCAACCTCATGTATTTTACCTTATAAATCAGTGGGAACATGACAGTAAACACCTAATCTGCTCTTTGTTACATTGTTCTCTGTTTAATTTGCCTGTTATCACCTCTAAGATAAGAATCCCGACTAAGCAGTCGGTCTGGCTTTGCTACAGAATAATTATAGCTGAGACTGTGTTCTTTGCTGTCTTCAAGTCCAAGCCTGCCCCCTGCTGGCTTTGCTCAGGAATCATTATAGCTGAGTCATTATAGCAAAGCCAGAATCAATGCTCAGTCCGGGATTCTTATCTCAGCTAGATAACAGACACTTTTAGCAGTGAGGATGGAACAGAAAGCATGGTAAATGTTTTCTCTAATGTTCCCACTGATTTCTATGGTAAAATACACAAGGGTGCTTCGTCTCTGGTTCACTTTAAGGGGCCCATACACCTTCCCGCCGATATACGGCCGATTCGATCACAGTGATCGAATCGGCTGTGAAATCGCCGCGCACACCGCTGACAGAACGATCGATTTCCGTCCGAAGTCGATCGTTCCCGTCGATCCGTCTGTGCGGAAGATTTTTCTCGATCGCCGGCGGGTCGGGAGTGCGTCGATAGCGGCGTTCGAATGACCGACGCAATACAGCGGGTATACATTACCTGTTCCGGCCGGTGTGAGTCCCCACTGTCTTCTTTCCGTGCTGGGTTCCGGAGCGGCTGCAGCTACACAGAACTTCCTGTCCCGGCAGGAAGTTTAAACAGTAGAGCGCCCTCTACTGTTTAAACTTCTCCTGGACAGGAAGTTCAGTAGCTGCAGGAATGGTCTGGAGCCTGAAGCAGAGAAGAAGACAGCGGGGACCAGGGGACTCACGCCGGCCGGAAGAGGTAATGTATGGAGGGGGGGGGGGGGGGCGGCAGCTCCACAGATTGTGATCGGTTTCAGGCTGAAATCGATTCACAATCTGTTTGCAGTAAAGCTGGCCATACGATCCCTCTCTGATCAGAGAGGGATCTATCTGTTGGTCGAATCTGATGGCAAATCGACCAGTGTATGGCCACCTTTAGACCATTGTCTATTGGTAAACATGAGCAGATAAGGACAAGTCTGCCAACAGACCGTAGAACAATAGAAACTCCACCTGACTCCAGCAAGCTAAAATCAACACAAGACAACATGCAGATCACAGCAAGCACTCTATGCAGGAAAAAAATACATTTTGCAAGAATAATAAAAGGCATATATCACATGAAGATCAACAGATATTGAATACTATGAGCAGATTGTGTAGTTACAACCTCATACAACATGGAGGTGATTGATTGTCCAATTATAACTGACAGTGTTTACCAGGCTTTAGGGTGCATTCACACATCTATTTTGATTGGCCAATTTTACTACTTCCATGTAGTGTGAGAGTTTATACTATATGTAGTTGGTGAATTAATTTGCCCATTGAATAGATATGTTGGTACACACTTTCAATTGTGATTGCCCAATTGTACCCCCTCCATGTAGTATGAGGGTTAAGATATTTTGAACAGAATGGGCTCTATTCATAAAAGGTTACCGCAAGTTTTCCGCTCAAAACAGCGGATTTTCCCTCCAGGAGTTTTTTCGCCACAACTTTTTTATGAATAGAGCCCAATATGGGCTCTATTCATAAAAAACTTGTGGTGTAAATACTCGTAGAGGTAAAATACCGCAGCGGTATTTTAGACTTCTGGGTGGTCATTCAAAAAAATGTTGGCAGCTGCGATGCAAGAGCGGAGATCTCCCGCTGAAAGCTGGCGGTAAGCTGTCGGAAGGCATGCGGAAACACTTCAGCCGGCAGAGTCCCTCCGTGCGCTGCTCTCTCTGGGAGGTCTGTCCCATTCACTTGTATGTAATCCGCAGGCTTTGAGGAAGCGGTATTTCCCGTCCACATACCGCTTCCTCTAAACTTTATGAATGGCCATTTTGTTACTTTTTTCTAGATAAATCTAGAAAAACACTGCAGAAGGCGGAAATTTCTCGCTCTGCTGGGGGATTGTAGATTTTCATGCGGCAACAGCTTTTATGAATGCCCACTTTGCTAAATGGACGGGGAAATCCACTGTTTTGAGCGGAAAACTTGCAGTAACCTTTTATGAATAGAGCCCAATATGTAGGTAAACTCTCTAATACTACCTGTAGGTGGTAAAATTGGTCAGTGTTAAGCCAATCAAAATTGAAGGTGTGTACCAGACTTTAGGAGTACGTACACATATCCAATTTTGATTGACCAACGACTGACCAATTTTACCTCCCATGTACTATGAGAACTTCCCTACTCAATCTGTTCATAGTATTCAAAATATGTTGGCCCTCTTATCACATGGAAGTGGAGAAATTGGTTATTCATTGGGAAATCAAAACTGAATGTGTTTACGCACCCTTAAAGGGAAGGTTCAAGCAAAATAAAAAAATGTGTTTCACTTACCTGGGGCTTCTGCCAACCCCATGCAGCCATCCTGTGCCCTCGTAGTCTCTCACTGCTGCTCCAGTCCCCCGCTGGCAGCTTTCTGACCTCGGAGGTCGGCGGGACGCATTGCATACATTTTTACGCATTCCCGCTAGTGCAGGAACATTAACACATACATTTTTACGCATTACTGGTTTAATGCGTAAATTTTTACGCATTAAACCGGTAATGCGTAAAAATGTATGTGTTAATGTTCCTGCACTAGCGGGAATACGTAAAAATGTACGCAATGCGTCCCGCCGACCTCCGAGGTCAGAAAGCTGCCAGCGGGGGACTGGAGCAGCAGTGAGAGACTACGAGGGCACAGGATGGCTGCATGAGGCTGGCAGAAGCCCCAGGTAAGTGAAACACATTTTTTTTATTTTGCTTGGACATTCCCTTTAAAGGAGTTGTAAGGCAAATTTAAATAAAATAAAGGCTACTTTCCGGGGGCTTCCTCCAGCCCCAAGCTCCCAGGACCTCCCTCGCCGCATCTCTGCACTCAGCCGTTTGCCGGAGCTCCGACCCGGTCCCCGGCGATGACGTCAGAGCGAGCTGGAGGTCGCTCTGTACTGCGCCTGCGCGATTGGCGCTGTCAATCACCGCCACGTGGGTCGGAGCTCCGGCAAACGGCTGCGCGCAGAGATGCGGCGAGGAGGTCCTGGGAGCTTGGGGCTGGAGGAAGCCCCCGATAAGTAGCGTTTATTTTATTTAAATTTGCCTTACAACTCCTTTTAAAGGATACCCGAAGTGATGTGTAACTTGAAGAGATAGACATGGGTATGTACAGTGCCAAGCACACTAATAACTAGGCTGTGTTCCTTTTTTTTTTTTTTTTTTTTTTTTTTCCCTCTCTGCCTGAATGGGTTAAATATCAGGTATGTAAGTGGCTGACTCAGTCCTGACTCAGACAGGAAGTGACTATAGTGTGACCCTCGCTGATAAGAAATTCAAACTATAAAACACTTTCCTAGCAGAAAATGGCTTCTGAGAGCAGGAAAGAGATAAAGCGTCAATAGTTCATAGATTTTAGCTGTGGCATACTTCAATGAATGTGTCATTGAGCAAAAACAATAAGTTAAAATCCAAAAAATAGATTTAAACATAAATTAAAACTGTGGAAAATCTTAAAAAGTCATTTTTAGGGGAAGGAAGATGGATACAATCATTTATTTCATTAGTTTATTTTCGCTTTTGGTGTCCTTTAAAGTTCTTACCCTGCAGAGAGGGAAGCCTCAGGATCCTATTGGGGCTTCCCTCTCATCGGCAGCCCCCTGTTGCAGAGCGCGGCCCCCTCCGTATCGAGGCCGCACAGCTTCACTTCCGTATTCATGGCCGCTCTGTAGCCTCGCGAGCCCAACCGCTCATGCACAGTAGCACAGAGCCCCCGTCTCTGGCTTACTGCGCGGGTGAGCTCAGTCGGCTATTGCGCGGCCGTGAATAAGGAAGAGGAGCTACACAGGTCAATGCCCTGTCGATAATGTTCCAGGGTGGCCACGCTCAGTGACTGGGGACATTAAAATGCAGAGGGCAGCCTCAATAGGATCCCAAAGGCTTTCCTCTCTTTAGGTATCTGATTTTGTGTACCCGATCTTTGGGGCTTTCAATTCCCCTGACCCCTCCCACTGTGACTCCCTGACATTGGGCTCTATTCACAAAGAGACATGCGGTAAAAGATTTTTTTTTTTTTTTTATCGCAAAATTACCGCCAGCAGTAATCTCCATTTTTTTCAGCATTCACTAAAATTTTCTGCATGTTTTCCGCATGCGATAAAAGTGCGGAAACAGCCATTACACATGCGGTAAAAAGGTCGCATTAAAAAGTGTACAAAAAATTTAAAGTCCAGCAAGCACAGCCCTTAAAGAGACTCTGTAACAACAAAAACCTCCCCTGGGGGGTACTCACCTTGGGTGGGGGAAGCCTCCGGATCCTAATGAGGCTTCCCACGCCGTCCTCTGTCCCACGGGGGTCTCGCTGCAGCCCTCCGAACAGCCGGCGACAGACCCGACTGTCATTTCAATATTTACCTTTGCTGGCTCCAGCGGGGGCGCTGTGGCGACTTTCGGCACGGAAATAGACGGAAATACCCGATCTCATTCGGGTCCGCTCTACTGCGCAGGCGCTGGAAACTTGCGCCTGCGCAGTAGAGCAGACCCGACGGCGATCGGGTATTTCCGCCTACTTCGGCGCCGAGAGGCATCAGAGCGCCTGCGCAGGAGCCAGGAAGGTAAATATTGCATCACCGCTGCACGGAGGGCTACAGCGAGACCCCCGTGGGACAGAGGACGGCGTGGGAAGCCTCATTAGGATCCTTAGGCTTCCCCCACCCGAGGTGAGTACCCCCCAGGGGCCGTTTTGTCGTTACAGTTCCTCTTTAAGCCTCCAGACTTCATTAAAATCAATGGGATGCGGAATATATCACCTGATAAAAAATTGCTAAATACCGCTGAAATAATGCGCCTGAAATGTTTTGTGAATTGGAATTTTTTTGAGGAAAATATTGACTTTTGCTGAAATTTTCCGCATTAATCCCGCACATTTACTGCATTTTTTCCACATGCGGAAAATTTAGTGAATGTTAACATAGCGTTATTTTCGGTGCAAACTTCCCGCAGGTACTTTACCGCATGCAGGAAGTCATTGAGAATAGAGCCCATTGTGAGGTTGTTTCAGAAAAATGACACACTGACTCTTGAGAGGTTACAAAACAATGCATACAGTGGCAGTGTGTGTGTTTTAGGCAGTGAAGGGTTGCACAGGGCAGGTGTTGTGTATTGCAGATCTCTGTCCCCTTGTCACCTTTCAGTCACAATTGAAAATTGCAGGTGTGCTTAGATCTTTGATGTGTGTTTCTCCGCTTGAGCAGCTTGTGGTGAGTGCGCTTGCTTTTGTGGGAAACAAACATGTGCTCAGCTATTCCTAGACAAACAGAGACCAGAAGAGTCTGGAAACTTCTGATTATTGCTATTAACGTGCATGTAGTATGCAGTACAATTATAGTCTGTGTAGTGTGACTATAGTGCATGTAGTACGCAGTGTGTGTGCGCCTATATGTGTATTATATGTGTGTGAGAAGGGCTTGCCTCTTCTTTTCGTGGCTTGGATTCCTCAACATATTGAAAATGTTCCTTTTGAGTGTCTGTTTCATGTTGACATGATTTTAGCACACAATTTCTGCAGATTTCTCATCTGCACATTCATATTTACGCTGGGAACACACAATACAACTTCCTGTCCAATCGATGGGAATCGGGTGATTTATTTCCGATCTGTTTACGATGAAGGAAGGGAACGATTTTTCAAAGTTGTCATCGAAACAAATCGATACCCTGATGAGGAGCAGTTTGGACATGTACACACAGTACGAATTGCATTGTGTAATCCCAACATGAGGACCCTTTCACACTTGACAGAATTTGCGTGTGGAATTGCGTTTTAGTTGCACATCTTATGTATTAGGATAGCATCACATTGAATTTAGGTTACGTTTTTAAAGGATAACTGAAGTGAGAAGAATATGGAGGCTGCCATATTTGTTTCCTTTAAGGGCTCGTTTCCACTATCGCGAATCCGCATGCGGATTCGCACATGTAATGCAAGTGGATGGGCCTGTTTCCACTGTAGCGTTGTTGAGGTGCGTTTTTTTTTTTTTCAGCGGTGAAAAAAACGCACAAAAGAGCCGCAGAATTTGCCTGCGAGTGGAATGCATGCGAATCGCAGGCAATGTATTTGGGAAATCGCATGTGTTTTTCTTACGCTTTTTTTACGCGATTAAGCGTGCGATTCCGCATAGGAACCAATGTAAATTAACACAGGCAGTGACATGGTTGAAAACGCATATAGCCTAACCGCATGCGTAATCGCGTAAAAAAACGCACCTGCATGCGATTTCATCAGCGGTAGAATCCAGGCGATTGCACACCGCAATAGTGGAAATGAGCCCTTAAACAATACCTCTTGCCTGGCAGACCTGCAGGACTGTTTGGCTGCAGTAGTGTCTGAATAACACCAGAAACAAGCATGTGGCTAATCTGGTCAGATCTGACAATAATGTCAGAAACACCTGATCTGCTGCATGCTTGTTCAGGGGCTATGGCTAAAAGTATTAGAGGCAGAGGATCAGCAGGATAGCCGAGCAACTGGTATTGCTCAAAAGGAAATAAATATTTCAGCCTCCATATCCCTCTCGCTTCAGTTGTCCTTTAGAGCGGCCAGCAGTGCTGCAATTTTTTGCGTACGGTGCAGCCTCCGACAGCCGCCCAGCCAGAGATCCGCCTGGTGTATATGCTGAAAATGTTACATTTGGTATGCAAAAATGTGCTTGCGAATTTGAAGTTAATTACATCAAATTTTAATGTAGATCAACTTCATTATTATACTTCAAAAAACATACAAAACGCACTTAACAAAAAAAATAATTTAATTGAAAATTCACAAAAATGCAGAATTGTGAAAAGCAGCAAATTGCACAAAATCACAGCTGAAAATTGCAAGGATAAGTGAGAGGAGTTTTTAGTGAAGGATCCTATTGTCAGTCATAATTTTCAGATCTTAATAGAGAGAATAGAGAAATAGAGAATCTGGTGGGTCCTATCCATCCTGAACGATCATATCATCCATCATTTCCTTGAGGCCTCTTTAACGCTTGCATTGAAAACCTGCGTTGTTACCCTGTTGTACCACAGGGTAAGGCAATGGGACCTAGCACATTTTACGCGTTGCATCATGCCAAAAGTGCCCAAGTCGCCACAAAGTCAACAGCCCATTACCAGTTGACTTCTGCGGCAGTGATAAGTCAATTGGCGATGCATACATTTTAAAAATGTTGGTGGTTTGTGACGGGGATATGCTAGAATCCCAATGACTTACTTCCTGTCCAGCAGGGAGTATGTCAGTGTGCGGGGGGGGGGGGGGGGGGGGGGGGGGAGTGGCGCTATGCATATGACCCTTTTGGGGCACACTATGCTGTAGAGTCATGTTTGTGGCGTTGTGGGGTGGGTCATCCCACCACAAACACACATTTCAAATGTAAATCCGGCCTGAACTCAAAAGGTGACCGGACCTCCATCTGTATTTAAGGAAATTTAGCTCTTTCTTATTATTGTAACCTAGCAATCGAATGCATAATGTTTTGGCCAGGTAGCAGACTTTGCATATTTGGGAGTGATGCATCATGGGAAACTACTCTTGCTGGGAAAGTACCCCTGACCTGAACAGCTAAATTATGGAATAAAGCTCATGGTGGGCTAGATGGCCTTATTCAATACAATACAACCGCACTGATAAATATATGGGTGACACTTCTATGGTGGTGCGCTGCTCCTTTCAATAAAACCACAATGTATACTCAATAGCTGCGCACAAGTGATTACTGCGACAAAGTCTCTTAAATCTGAATCTGGTAATAATAATAATAATAATAATCCGAACATTTGTATAGCGCTTTTCTCCTGTCGGACTCAAAGCGCTCAAGAGCTGCAGCCACTGGGACGCGCTCAGGAGGCCACCCTGCAGTGTTAGGGAGTCTTGCCTTGAACTCCTTACTGAATAGGTACTTGACCTAGCCAGGATTCGAACCCTGGTCTCCCATGTCAAAGGCGGAACCCTTAACCAGTACACTATCCAGCCACTACTGGTAAACTCCCATTAGACAGACAGTCCGACACTGTTTCCTTAGTTCAGGCTGCTTTTCCTCTGATCACCTCCGGCGAGATATCACCACCACCACACCCCTCACAGTTGGCACTCACTGCAAGTATATGACCCTCTGCTAGATGGGTCTTCAGCGCTTATGGGGTCATCAGGCCACCCCCTGCCACTCTGGAATCTTGTCCACTTAATTGAACTTGTTGCAGGATCACAAACACCTCTAAAACATAATCAGAGCTCTCATAGCGTAACACTGTAAAACCAATTTATTTTTAAAAAGATTGCACACTTACAAACATGAGGCTTGGTGTTGGGCACAGAGTTTTAATAGGCTCTACCCCAATCGTAGGCCACCGGGTCGGCTTGCCGCGCTGACTTGGTCGACCTCCTGTGGTCTCTCCACCTCACCACTCTAGTGTTTGCAGGTTGTTTAAAATCTGGTCGCGTATGCTTGACCGGTTTCGTTGCCACAGCAACTCCTCAGAAGCGTAATGGCCCATACTCACGAGGGACTTTTGTCGCCTCAACACGCGGCGCGCGCGTGTTGCGGCGACAGGTCGCCCGTGAGTATGGGCCGTCGCACACGCGCGCACCCCGAACTGTCGCCCGCCGCTCATGTCGCCATGCGATTGAAACTTTCAATCGCATGGCGACAGTCGCCGCTGCCCCCCCGCCGCAACTGTCGCTAGTCCGCGTGAGTACGCGGACTAGCGACAGCAACCTCCATGTAGGTACATGGAGCTTCCGGCGGGGGGAGGAGGAACGTCAGCGACAGCTTCCGCCTTGCCGCTGGTCCCTCTTCCGCGTGTGTACGCGGAGGGACCTGGAGAGAAGCTGTCGCCCACACGCTCACGTGTGCTGGCGACAGGCCACATTTCTCGCCCGTGAGTATGGGCCTTAAGATTCAGATTGAAGAGACTTTATTGCAGTAATCACTTGTGCGCAGCTATTGAGTATACATAGATGACCTTATTGGCTATGTGACTGCGTTGCTCATTGTCATTGGGGGTTTCCTGGCCCAGTCCTCCAGACACCGCAGCTACTTGGAAGTTACTCCGAGTGGTGCATAGCAATTCTGATCTGTGCAGGCGCGAGTTCAGGATGCACCTGCACAGTAAAAGAGAATGAGCTCTTAGTTCCACTTTGATTTGGGAACTGCATCTGCGCAGTTCTCGTTGTGTTACGCTACCTGGGTTAAACTGTTTTTGACTGAAAGAACCAGCCGAAGAGGACCGGACCTGGGGAACAGGAGAATCCCTGATGACAACGAAGAACGGGAGCACATTGAGAATAAGGTCATCTAAGAGACCATGCAGGGCCGTGGAGTCTGAGTTGGAGTTGGGGCAATTTTGGGCACCCGGAGTCGGAGTCGTGGTTTCATAAACTGAGGAGTCGGATGATTTTTGTACAAAATCCACAGCCCTGTTAAGTATTAGACTAAGGAGTCGGAGTCGACCCGCTGCTGTGTCTGCTTGGTTTCTTGATGTCACCTTATTAGGTCATTATTAGGCCCCATTCACACTTGAGCGGGAATCGCGCGATTCCCGCTCAGCACAAAATGTTAGCCGTTTTTAAAAACCGCTAACCCATGTAAGCCTATGGCAGTAGCGTTAACCACAAACGCGTAACATGCAGCGTTTTGCCGGTGATTCGCGATTAGCATGCATAGCACCGCTAATCGCGATCGCTCCCAAAACGCTGCAGTGTCCAGTGATTTTTTTTTTTTTTTTCTCCACGGTAATCACGGAAAAATTACTCCCGCAAAACGCTAGCGTTAATCGCCGGCGTTTTGTGGTATTAGGTGTGAATGGGGCCTTAGAGTAGTACCACTTACAAGGTTTCCTCATGTCCTGTTTTTGGTCAGCATTAGATTTAAACAGTAAGGATCCCTCTCTACCTGGCTGCTTTGTGTGTCTGATCCGTGTAGACAGTGACATCCATCGCATTTACCTGGCTTCATCCGTGCCCCATTAACCCTTTGTTTCCCTCCAGGTTGTCAGGGGAGCAAGCGCAGTGTCCTTGCCGGAAACGTTGCTGTTTGTCTCCACTCTGGATGGGAGTCTTCATGCTGTTAGCAAAAGAACTGGTGCCATCAAGTGGACATTAAAAGAAGGTGAGAGAATGGCACTCCATGTT
The DNA here is from genome assembly GCF_040937935.1 of Hyperolius riggenbachi. Classification (NCBI taxonomy): domain Eukaryota; kingdom Metazoa; phylum Chordata; class Amphibia; order Anura; family Hyperoliidae; genus Hyperolius; species Hyperolius riggenbachi. The sequence goes on along the minus strand of NC_090657.1, from coordinate 15,495,590 downwards.
TAAATGGTGATGTGTTTTATCCTTAACCACTTGAGGACCAGGGGATTTTTCCCTGCGCTGTGCTGGGTGGGCTCTTCAGCCTCCAGCACAGATCGTGTTTGCTGCAGGGCGATCAGACTCAAACCCCCCCCCCTTTTTTTCCCCACTAGGGGGTTGTCCTGCTGGGGGGGTCTGATCGTCACCTGTTTGTGCCTTGCGGGGGGCTCCTCAAAGCCCCCCCTTCGCAGCGATATTCTGCCCTCCCTCCTCGCTGTGGGTGGCACAGAACGGCGATCCATCCTGTACAGCCTCTGATAGGCTTCGGCCTATCAGAGGCCGGGGATCGCCAATCTCCCGTAGGATGTAAACACCACAGCTTTCTTCCCCGGGTGTTTATAATTAGCCTGCGAGCCGCGATCGGAGGCTCGCAGGCTGTTCACGGAGACACCCTCCGTGAACTGACATGGAACTTACGACCAGCCGCCGCCTATCGCGGTTGTTAAGTGGTTAAAGTGTACGTGAGACGAGGGGAAAGAAAAGTTTTTTTTATAAATACCTGAGGCTTCCTCCAGCCCCCTCCGTGTAGATCGGTCCCTCTCCATGGTCCAAAAAGCTCCTAGATCTCCCGGTAGCAACCCTGTCCTCCGCAGCCAGTCGGTGTAGGCGCAGAATTCTCCCAGCTGCAGGAGCGAGATGGGGGAGCTTGCTTGGCCGCATTGCGCCTGCACGTGGGGCAGCCACTCATGGCTTGGTACGCCCCACTGGCCACGGAGGATGGTACTGCGACCGGGAGATCTAGGAGACTTTTGGCCGTGGCAAGGGAGCGATCTACACGGAGCAGGCTGGAGGAAGCCCCAGATGTGTATAAAACTTTCCTTTCCCCTCGTCTCAGGTTCTATGGAGTCAACAATGCAGCAATGTAATATTATCCTGCTGCACTCCCTTTAAACAGCTAAGGTACTCTTGCTATGGCTTCAATCCTCCACTATGTCCTCTCACCACAGAGAAAAAAAACACAGAGAGAGGAAACATAGGGTGTAACGTTACACTCCATACACCCTGTTGTGCAACTCCAAACACTGAGAGAGATGTGCCGTCACCAGAAACTAGGACAGGGCCCCCTAGACCCCCCCCCCCCCCCCCATTCCCCCAGTGCCTGCTTACCCACAAATGTCTTTAAATCAATGCATACATGGCAGCTATCGCCTCAATTAAAAGCAGATCCTAAAATACAGGCAGACTCTTCATAGTGTAAAACAGTAACGTTTAATAACACCCCACTAACATCCACTTACAATGTTATAACTTGTAATGCAGCATTGACCAATTGCCTGTTAAGGTTCGTTGGATTCTCACTCTGTTCAACGCATCACCCGCGCTTCCAGAGAGATCATCACAGACCAGCATGTGTCCTAGCTCCGCCCTACACATTTTGTCATGGGCGTGACTTATCAGGGGCATGGTGTGTTTTCTTTTTTTTTTTTTTTTTTTTTTTTTTTTTTTTCCCTCTGAGGTGAGTAGACATAGTAGAGGATTGAAGCCATATCAAGAGGTCCTTCGACTGTTTAAAGGGAGCATGGCAGAAGAATATTACATTTTGATTCACCTGTACAGGAGCTTTACTCCTGAGGAACCTGCACTCATCTGACTCTGTTTTTGGAACTGATGTTAGCTGGTATTATCTGTGCACAACAGTTGAGTTTTAACAATGCAACAATGGCTGGTATGTCATCCAGCTGTCCCTGTAGTATCTATAGCTTAAATTGTACCTGAGATGGGCTATTTAGAAGATTTTATACTTACCCGGGGCTTCCTCCAGCTCCATGATCACCGGTGCATCCCTAGCCGTCCTCCCGAGTGCCTCCGTTCGCTTGATATTGGTCCTAGTAATCTGGCTCACGCCAGTCTGCTATTCTGCGTATGCGCAAAGGGGCCGCATGCACGACTAGGCTAGATTACTGTGACCAATACCAGGTGAACGGAGGCACCCGGGAGGACGGCAAGGACATTTTGGTGCTAATGGGGCTGGAGGAAGCCCTGGGTAAGCATAAATAAAATCTTTTAAATAGTCTCAGGTTTTCTTTAACTCGCTTACCCTAGATATTTTCAACCTAAAAGGCAGTGATCTTCAGATATCTTCATCCTAAAAGGCCATGTTCTCCAGTTGGTTTTACCCCAAAAAGGTTATGTCCTGCAGGCCTCCCCTGTAGGGTTGCAACGGTATGAAATTCCACGGTATGATAACCGTCAAAAAAAATACCACGGTATTACGGTATACGGTATTAAACAATTATTTGGACCTGGGCCCCACCCCCTTACATTAAATAATGTGCCCCCACCTGCCAGTAATAGGTGGCTGCAGCATAGGTAGCCAGGGATAGGTGTAGCCAGTGGTAGGTAGCCACAGCACAGGTAGCCAGGGATAGGTGTAGCCAGTAGCAGGTGGCCACAGCATAGGTAGCCAGTGGTAGGTGGCCGCAGCACAGGTAGCCAGGGATAGGTGTAGCCAGTGGTAGGTGGCCGCAGTGTAGTAGGCAGCCAGGGATAGGTGTAGCTAATGGTAGGAGGCCGCAGCATCGGTATCCAGGAATAGGTGTAGTCAGTGGTAGGTAGCCGCAGCACAGGTAGCCAGGGATTGGTGTAGCCAGTGGTAGGTGGCCGCAGCATAGGTAGCCAGGGATGGGTGTAGCCAGTGGTAGGTGGCGCAGCATAGGTAGCCAGGGATAGGTGTAGCCAGTGGTAGGTGGCGCAGCATAGGTAGCCAGGGATAGATGTAGCCAGTAGTAGGTGGCAGCAGCATAGGTAGCCAGGGATAGGTGTAGCCAGTGGTAGGTGGCGCAGCTTAGGTAGCCAGGGATAGGTGTAGCCAGTGGTAGGTGGCGCAGCATGGGTAGCCAGGGATAGGTGTAGCCAGTGGTAGGTGGCGCAGCATAGGTAGCCAGGGATAGGTGTAGCCAGTAATAGGTGGCTGCAGCATAGGTAGCCAGGGATAGGTGTAGCCAGTGGTAGGTGGCGCAGCATAGGTAGCCAGGGATAGGTGTAGCCAGTAGTAGGTGGCGCAGCATAGGTAGCCAGGGATAGATGTAGCCAGTAGTAGGTGGCCGCAGCATAGGTAGCCAGGGATAGGTGTAGCCAGTAATAGGTGGCCGCAGCATAGGTAACCAGGGATAGGTGTAGCCAGTAGTAGGTGGCCGCAGCATAGGTAGCCAGGGATAGGTGTAGCCAGTAATAGGTGGCCGCAGCATAGGTAGCCAGGGATAGGTGTAGCCAGTAATAGGTGGCCGCAGCATAGGTAGCCAGGGATAGGTGTAGCCAGTAGTAGGTGGACGCAGCATAGGTAGCCAGGCATAGGTGTAGCCAGTAGTAGGTGGCCGCAGCATAGGTAGCCAGGGATAGGTGTAGCCAGTGGTAGGTGGCGCAGCATAGGTAGCCAGAGATAGGTGTAGCCAGTGGTAGGTGGCGCAGCATAGGTAGCCAGGGATAGGTGTAGCCAGTAATAAGTGGCCGCAGCATAGGTAGCCAGGGATAGGTGTAGCCAGTGGTAGGTGGCGCAGCATAGGTAGCCAGGGATAGGTGTAGCCAGTAATAAGTGGCCGCAGCATAGGTAGCCAGGGATAGGTGTAGCCAGTGGTAGGTGGCGCAGCTTAGGTAGCCAGGGATAGGTGTAGCCAGTGGTAGGTGGCGCAGCATAGGTAGCCAGAGATAGGTGTAGCCAGTGGTAGGTGGTGCAGCATAGGTAGCCAGAGATAGGTTTAGCCAGTGGTAGGTGGCGCAGCATAGGTAGCCAGAGATAGGTGTAGCCAGTAATAGGTGGCCGCAGCATAGGTAGCCAGGGATAGGTGTAGCCAGTGGTAGGTGGCGCAGCATAGGTAGCCAGGGATGGGTGTAGCCAGTAGTAGGTGGCGCAGCATAGGTAGCCAGGGATGGGTGTAGCCAGTGGTAGGTGGTGCAGCATAGGTAGCCAGAGATAGGTGTAGCCAGTGGTAGGTGGCGCAGCATAGGTAGCCAGAGATAGGTGTAGCCAGTAATAGGTGGCCGCAGCATAGGTAGCCAGGGATAGGTGTAGCCAGTGGTAGGTGGCGCAGCATAGGTAGCCAGGGATGGGTGTAGCCAGTAGTAGGTGGCGCAGCATAGGTAGCCAGGGATAGGTGTAGCCAGTAGTAGGTGGCGCAGCATAGGTAGCCAGGGATGGGTGTAGCCAGTGGTAGGTGGTGCAGCATAGGTAGCCAGAGATAGGTGTAGCCAGTGGTAGGTGGCGCAGCATAGGTAGCCAGAGATAGGTGTAGCCAGTAATAGGTGGCCGCAGCATAGGTAGCCAGGGATAGGTGTAGCCAGTGGTAGGTGGCGCAGCATAGGTAGCCAGGGATGGGTGTAGCCAGTAGTAGGTGGCGCAGCATAGGTAGCCAGGGATAGGTGTAGCCAGTAATAGGTGGCCGCAGCATAGGTAGCCAGGGATAGATGTAGCTAGTGGTAGGTGGCCGCAGCATAGGGATACGTGTAGCTAGAATTAGGTGGAGAGCCAGAAGGAGGGAGAGGGGAGTCAGGGGACAAATACTCACTTTTCAGCAGCAGCAGTCCTCAGTCAGTGCTTCATTCACTTAGAGTCCAAAGACGCTGGGCGGGAACGAGCGTCATTGATGACGCCAGCACAGGACTACTCAGGAGAAGTGCTCTGCATAGGGCGCCGCTGGTGGGAGCCTGGGAGGAAGTCTCTGCGTTCCAGCAGCCGCGTCCTCACTGGACGTGCGTCATATCCGGCGCCTGAGAGCCGACTTGCTGAGTGGTGACGGGCGGCGGCAAATGCGGAAGCGGAAAAACCGGTATTTTGACAATGTGCATGGTATGATAACCATGCACATTGAAACCGCGATATATTGCGACAACACTACTCCCCTGTAGGGTTGTGGGCACACTGACCATTACTCTTCCCACTATAGATGAGTTTGGGTTGAAGATGCGCTGACTGCTGTTCCTCTGTTGGAAATGATATGGCGAAGGGACATCTGATGTTTGTTGTACTGTACATTCTGTATCTGAATGTTTTCTTTCTTCTCTCTTGGGCAGATCCAGTGCTGCAAGTTCCCACACATGTGGAAGAGTAAGTTCTCACATTGTATGTCTCACATTAGAACTTTGCAAAATGAACATGTCTTTTCTCTCTGCAAATTCTCTGCATGCTGCACTCTTTATGACCGCACTGTACACCTGGTCTCTGTATGTCTCTGACTGTGACCTCACCATGCTAACCGTGTGTGTGTGTGTGTGTGTGTGTGTGTGTGTGTGTGTGTGTGTGTGTGTGTGTGTGTGTGTGTGTGTGTGTTGTCTCCACCCCTCCCGTGTGTGACCCGACTCTGCCCCAATTTGTAACTTATGTGACCTTGCTGTACCCCTGCACTGTGTGTGTGTGACCTCATAAGGCTTAGTGTGTTTGTGTCTGCGATCTCATCAGACCACCACTTTGTGACACACGCATGTGTGCATTACATCACTGGGCCATCACTTTGTGGAATGTGCATGTGACCTCCCTAGGCCACTGTGGCCCGGGGGGAGGGGCTGTCTGTCTCTCCATCCTCCCTGGGACACCGCCATGTGTGTATGTAGGAGAGAGACCCCTCCGTGCCCACGGTTGTGTGTGATCTTGCCTTGCCTCCCCCCCCCCCCCCCCCCCCCCCCACTCTGCCGCACTGTGTATGACCTCTCCATCCTCCACTCTTCACCCTCACACTGTGTGACCAGTTAATGGCACTGCTCTATTAGTTGCTACCCCTTGGGCGAAACTAAGTGGCATGGTAGGTGATATGAGAGCAGCAGTAGGACACAGCTGTGGAGCTCCATTTGCAGATATTGATCTCTTGGCTAACTGACCAATAGCATGGCAGCTGCTGCTGTATAATGTATTTACACGGTTTTATTTTTTTCCTAGACCAGCTTTTCTCCCGGACCCCAATGATGGAAGTCTGTATACGCTGGGCAGCAAGCACAGTGAGGGGCTCACAGTAAGTCCACAGGTGTCTCCATACCTCTATGAGCATCTTATATTAGAACAAGGAACTAGAAGCATGCTCTGCACCGGAGTTACTAAAATATCTCTGTTGTCTTTGAGGCTTGCTTTTTTTTTTTTTTATTTTTTTTTTTATTCATTTTTAGTTAGCCAATAAATGGTATCATCCTGATTTAAAACTTCTTGCCCATATTATTAATGATCCAGCAAACAGACTGTATTTACATTAGTAGTAGGCATACATATGAAGAGGCTGTGCCCGGGAGACTTGGGCGCAGGATACAGCCGATATAAGGCTTATCCTGCTGCTGCACAAGTTCCCTGCGGCGTTAAATACTATTCCCTCTCCAGGTCCGTGTGGATAGTGGGAAATAATGTAATTTGGCTTCCAGCTATTGCTGACGGCTGAATTACAGTGTTTTAGAAGCAACTTCAGCTCGTTCTTCTGACGGCGCCGAAGTTCCTGACTGCGTGCCGCTATAGCTGTAATTCCTATTATGGCCTATGGTGGAGCCGGCTGCGCCCAAATCTCCTGCGCTGTAGTCACATCGCTCGAAATATAGTGTAGTATGCACTGGTAATATGGGATGAAGTTGGTTGAGTAAATACAAATATACTCACAAAGCAAGGTTATCTCAAAGGCAACCACTGTAATAGCAGGGAGTAGATAGAAAAGGTTGCAGATGACTGGCACTCGAAGGAGGCTGGAGATGGCAGTCGGAATGTAGTTACCGAGCAGACTGTGCTCCCTACCTGGTGAAGATATCACAAAGTATAGCCGAGAAGAAAATCAGGTCTGGCACCAGTCTCAATGCTTCAGTGAATTTTTATTCCAACAGGTACAGTGTAGTAAGGCACATGGAGGTACAAAAAGGCGGGCTGACAGCCGTTTCGCAGGTCCCCCTGCTTCGTCAGAGGCCAATATTGGCCTCTGACGAAGCAGGGGGACCTGCGAAACGGCTGTCAGGCCGCCTTTTTGTACCTCCATGTGCCTTACTACACTGTACCTGTTGGAATAAAAATTCACTGAAGCATTGAGACTGGTGCCAGACCTGCTTTTCTTCTCGGCTATACTTTGTAATAGCAGGGAGATTAGACCTGACCCCACTCAGGATTAAGAAGTCGCTTTCCGTATATCAGGAAAAAAGGGGAGGACACCCCTCCACCAAGGGTGGATATGGAGGCTCCAGAAGAATAAAAATGTCTAAAAAGTTTAAAATTTTTGGAGACACTGGTGGACTTGCCTCCTCCAAACAGACACAAGAGGCCAACAAAGTTCAGCAGAACAAATTTATTTACATACCCCAGGAGAAAATGCAACACGTTTCGCAGGTATGACCCGGCTACATCAGGCAATCTGTAGGAGTAGGAACCACAGTGCTTTATAATAACCTCCAAGGGACCAGGCCAAGTAGTTTATTATATCGGAGGTTTACTGTATCAGAAATTGTCATGCTCAGTCAATAATTGGAAGTCATTTTTTTTCTTTTCAATGCTTCATCAAGCGAGCAGTCAGTCTTTAAAGAGACTCCGTAACAAAAATTTCATCCGGTTTTCTTCCATCCTACAAGTTCCAAAATCTATTCTAATGTGCTCTGGCTTACTGCAGCACGTTCTACTATCACCATCTCTGTAATAAATCAACTTATCTCTCTCTTGTCAGACTTGTCAGCCTGTGTCTGGAAGGCTGCCAAGTTCTTCAGTGTTGTGGTTCTGTGATGCATCTCCCCCCTCCAGGCCCCTCTCTGCACACTGCCTGTGTATTATTTAGATTAGTGCAGCTTCTCTCTGCTCTATTATCTTTTACAAGCTGGATAAATCCTCCTCTGAGCTGGCTGGGCTTTCACATACTGAGGAATTACATACAGGCAGAGCTGTCTGCACTCTGCAGGAAGAAACAGCCTGACACTTCAGTGGAAGATAGCTGCAGGGGGAAAGAAACACACAAATGATCTCTTGAGATTAAAAAGGAAGGCTGTATACAGCCTGCTTGTGTATGGATGTATTTTCTATGTGTGGACATACTGTACATCAATCTACTTCCTGTTTTGGTGGCCATTTTGTTTGTTTATAAACAAACTTTTTAATACAGTTTTTAACCACTTTTAATGCGGCGGGGAGCAGCGAAATTGTGACAGAGGGTAATAGGAGATGTCCCCTAACGCACTGGTATGTTTACTTTTGTGTGATTTTAACAATACAGATTCTCTTTAAGCTAGATCAAAACTGCACAGTGCTCAATATGCAGGGATTTGCATGCAATAATCACGAAACGGCTTGTACAGGAAGCGTAGACCACACCAGTTAATGCAGGTATAGTACATTACTGTGCAGTCTGAATGATACTGTAGTAGCGTTGCCGCCATGCACAAGCAAGTCACAGATGACAAGCAATTTCCTCAGTAATCAAGCAGCAGCTTACACAGGAAGCTTAGGTCTCACCAGTCGAAAACGGCGAATCCATCGCTGGAGATTTGGGCACAGCCGGCGCCACCATAGGCCGTAATAGGAATTACAGTTATAGCAGCGCACAGGGAGTAACTGCGGCGGCGTCAGACGGAGCTGAAGTTACTTTTATAGCACAATAATTGCGATTGCTGGAAGCCTAATTACTTAATTTCTCACCATCCATGGCGGCCTGGAGGGGGAATAGTATTTAATACGGCCGGGACTTGTGCAGCAGCAGGATCAGCCATATACCGGCTGTATCCTGTGCCCAAGTCTCCTGCGGCGATACCTCTCGTACGTACTCCTCACCAGTAGGTACAGCTTGCGGATTTTATCCCATGTATTGGCCAGTGCTTTTTAAGGTAATCCACACGGGCCCAGAGTAGCAAGCCTGCCAGCCAGAACCTGGACATTTAGTTCATTATACCAGAAGTTCTACTATTTAGGAGTCTCCTGTAATGAGATTATATTGTAGTAAGATCTGTCTGCTATTAGGTGGTAACTACTGTAGCCCTCACCTGGATTATATCAGTTCTGAAAAGTTATCAGGATTGCAGTTCAGTGTTTGCAGTTGCAAATAAAAGGCCCAGGCTGCCCTCTAGCTGCATATGCTGGAACTGCACCCACAGCGCACCTCACTATGATGTAATATGATTCATCCTTCTCAGCAAATCAGTGTGCAGAATGGGGTTTAGCATTAGCTGCAGAATTTGTGTATGTATGAGTGTGTTGGAATGGGGGGAGGGGGGGCTTGTTCGTGTAGTGTGACAGAAGGGGGTTTGGCAGCTTGTGCTGGGCAGGGTTTTAACAGCTGCTGCAGTGTGCCGGGGGCTCAGCTGCTGCTGCAGTGTGCCGGCTCGGGGGGGCTCAGCTGCTGCTGCAGTGTGCCGGCTCGGGGGGCTCAGCTGCTGCTGCAGTGTGCCGGCTCGGGGGGCTCAGCTGCTGCTGCAGTGTGCCGGCTCGGGGGGCTCAGCTGCTGCTGCAGTGTGCCGGCTCGGGGGGCTCAGCTGCTGCTGCAGTGTGCCGGCTCGGGGGGCTCAGCTGCTGCTGCAGTGTGCCGGCTCGGGGGGCTCAGCTGCTGCTGCAGTGTGCCGGCTCGGGGGGCTCAGCTGCTGCTGCAGTGTGCCGGCTCGGGGGGCTCAGCTGCTGCTGCAGTGTGCCGGCTCGGGGGGCTCAGCTGCTGCTGCAGTGTGCCGGCTCGGGGGGCTCAGCTGCTGCTGCAGTGTGCCGGCTCGGGGGGCTCAGCTGCTGCTGCAGTGTGCCGGCTCGGGGGGCTCAGCTGCTGCTGCAGTGTGCCGGCTCGGGGGGCTCAGCTGCTGCTGCAGTGTGCCGGCTCGGGGGGCTCAGCTGCTGCTGCAGTGTGCCGGCTCGGGGGGCTCAGCTGCTGCTGCAGTGTGCCGGCTCGGGGGGCTCAGCTGCTGCTGCAGTGTGCCGGCTCGGGGGGCTCAGCTGCTGCTGCAGTGTGCCGGCTCGGGGGCTCAGCTGCTGCTGCAGTGTGCCGGCTCGGGGGCTCAGCTGCTGCTGCAGTGTGCCGGCTGGGGGGCTCAGCTGCTGCTGCAGTGTGCCGGCTCGGGGGGCTCAGCTGCTGCTGCAGTGTGCCGGCTCGGGGGGCTCAGCTGCTGCTGCAGTGTGCCGGCTCGGGGGGCTCAGCTGCTGCTGCAGTGTGCCGGCTCGGGGGGCTCAGCTGCTGCTGCAGTGTGCCGGCTCGGGGGGCTCAGCTGCTGCTGCAGTGTGCCGGCTCGGGGGGCTCAGCTGCTGCTGCAGTGTGCCGGCTCGGGGGGCTCAGCTGCTGCTGCAGTGTGCCGGCTCGGGGGGCTCAGCTGCTGCTGCAGTGTGCCGGCTCGGGGGGCTCAGCTGCTGCTGCAGTGTGCCGGCTCGGGGGGCTCAGCTGCTGCTGCAGTGTGCCGGCTCGGGGGGCTCAGCTGCTGCTGCAGTGTGCCGGCTCGGGGGGCTCAGCTGCTGCTGCAGTGTGCCGGCTCGGGGGGCTCAGCTGCTGCTGCAGTGTGCCGGCTCGGGGGGCTCAGCTGCTGCTGCAGTGTGCCGGCTCGGGGGGCTCAGCTGCTGCTGCAGTGTGCCGGCTCGGGGGGCTCAGCTGCTGCTGCAGTGTGCCGGCTGGGGGGCTCAGCTGCTGCTGCAGTGTGCCGGCTCGGGGGGCTCAGCTGCTGCTGCAGTGTGCCGGCTCGGGGGGCTCAGCAGCTGCTGCAGTGTGCCGGCTGGGGGGCTCAGCAGCTGCTGCATTGTGCCGGCTGGGGGGCTCAGCTGCTGCTGCAGTGTGCCGGCTCGGGGGGCTCAGCTGCTGCTGCAGTGTGCCGGCTCGGGGGGCTCAGCTGCTGCTGCAGTGTGCCGGCTCGGGGGGCTCAGCTGCTGCTGCAGTGTGCCGGCTCGGGGGGCTCAGCTGCTGCTGCAGTGTGCCGGCTCGGGGGGCTCAGCTGCTGCTGCAGTGTGCCGGCTCGGGGGGCTCAGCTGCTGCTGCAGTGTGCCGGCTCGGGGGGCTCAGCTGCTGCTGCAGTGTGCCGGCTCGGGGGGCTCAGCTGCTGCTGCAGTGTGCCGGCTCGGGGGGCTCAGCTGCTGCTGCAGTGTGCCGGCTCGGGGGGCTCAGCTGCTGCTGCAGTGTGCCGGCTCGGGGGGCTCAGCTGCTGCTGCAGTGTGCCGGCTCGGGGGGCTCAGCTGCTGCTGCAGTGTGCCGGCTCGGGGGGCTCAGCTGCTGCTGCAGTGTGCCGGCTCGGGGGGCTCAGCTGCTGCTGCAGTGTGCCGGCTCGGGGGGCTCAGCTGCTGCTGCAGTGTGCCGGCTCGGGGGGCTCAGCTGCTGCTGCAGTGTGCCGGCTCGGGGGGCTCAGCAGCTGCTGCAGTGTGCCGGCTGGGGGGCTCAGCAGCTGCTGCATTGTGCCGGCTGGGGGGCTCAGCTGCTGCTGCAGTGTGCCGGCTCGGGGGGCTCAGCTGCTGCTGCAGTGTGCCGGCTGGGGGGCTCAGCTGCTGCTGCAGTGTGCCGGCTGGGGGGCTCAGCTGCTGCTGCAGTGTGCCGGCTGGGGGGCTCAGCTGCTGCTGCAGTGTGCCGGCTCGGGGGGCTCAGCTGCTGCTGCAGTGTGCCGGCTGGGGGGCTCAGCTGCTGCTGCAGTGTGCCGGCTCGGGGGGCTCAGCTGCTGCTGCAGTGTGCCGGCTCGGGGGGCTCAGCTGCTGCTGCAGTGTGCCGGCTGGGGGGCTCAGCAGCTGCTGCTGCAGTGTGCCGGCTGGGGGGCTCAGCAGCTGCTGCATTGTGCCGGCTGGGGGGCTCAGCTGCTGCTGCAGTGTGCCGGCTCGGGGGGCTCAGCTGCTGCTGCAGTGTGCCGGCTCGGGGGGCTCAGCTGCTGCTGCAGTGTGCCGGCTCGGGGGGCTCAGCTGCTGCTGCAGTGTGCCGGCTCGGGGGGCTCAGCTGCTGCTGCAGTGTGCCGGCTCGGGGGGCTCAGCTGCTGCTGCAGTGTGCCGGCTCGGGGGGGCTCAGCTGCTGCTGCAGTGTGCCGGCTCGGGGGGCTCAGCTGCTGCTGCAGTGTGCCGGCTCGGGGGGCTCAGCTGCTGCTGCAGTGTGCCGGCTCGGGGGGCTCAGCTGCTGCTGCAGTGTGCCGGCTCGGGGGGCTCAGCTGCTGCTGCAGTGTGCCGGCTCGGGGGGCTCAGCTGCTGCTGCAGTGTGCCGGCTGGGGGGCTCAGCTGCTGCTGCAGTGTGCCGGCTCGGGGGGCTCAGCTGCTGCTGCAGTGTGCCGGCTCGGGGGGCTCAGCAGCTGCTGCAGTGTGCCGGCTGGGGGGCTCAGCAGCTGCTGCATTGTGCCGGCTGGGGGGCTCAGCTGCTGCTGCAGTGTGCCGGCTCGGGGGGCTCAGCTGCTGCTGCAGTGTGCCGGCTCGGGGGGCTCAGCTGCTGCTGCAGTGTGCCGGCTGGGGCGGCTCAGCTGCTGCTGCAGTGTGCCGGCTGGGGGGCTCAGCTGCTGCTGCAGTGTGCCGGCTGGGGGGCTCAGCTGCTGCTGCAGTGTGCCGGCTCGGGGGGCTCAGCTGCTGCTGCAGTGTGCCGGCTGGGGGGCTCAGCTGCTGCTGCAGTGGGCCGCCTGGGGGGCTCAGCAGCTGCTGCAGTGTGCCAGCTCGGGGGGCTCAGCAGCTGCTGCAGTGTGCCGGCTGGGGGGCTCAGCTGCTGCTGCAGTGTGCCGGCTCGGGGGGCTCAGCTGCTGCTGCAGTGTGCCGGCTGGGGGGCTCAGCTGCTGCTGCAGTGTGCCGGCTGGGGGGCTCAGCTGCTGCTGCAGTGTGCCGGCTGGGGGGCTCAGCTGCTGCTGCAGTGTGCCGGCTCGGGGGGCTCAGCTGCTGCTGCAGTGTGCCGGCTGGGGGCTCAGCTGCTGCTGCAGTGTGCCGGCTCGGGGGGCTCAGCTGCTGCTGCAGTGTGCCGGCTCGGGGGGCTCAGCTGCTGCTGCAGTGTGCCGGCTCGGGGGGGCTCAGCTGCTGCTGCAGTGGGCCGCCTGGGGGGCTCAGCAGCTGCTGCAGTGTGCCGGCTGGGGGGCTCAGCTGCTGCTGCAGTGGGCCGGCTCGGGGGGCTCAGCAGCTGCTGCAGTGTGCCGGCTCGGGGGGCTCAGCTGCTGCTGCAGTGTGCCGGCTCGGGGGGCTCAGCTGCTGCTGCAGTGTGCCGGCTCGGGGGGCTCAGCTGCTGCTGCAGTGTGCCGGCTCGGGGGGCTCAGCAGCTGCTGCAGTGTGCCGGCTGGGGGGCTCAGCTGCTGCTGCAGTGGGCCGGCTCGGGGGGCTCAGCTGCTGCTGCAGTGTGCCGGCTCGGGGGGGCTCAGCTGCTGCTGCAGTGGGCCGCCTGGGGGGCTCAGCAGCTGCTGCAGTGTGCCGGCTGGGGGGCTCAGCTGCTGCTGCAGTGGGCCGCCTGGGGGGCTCAGCAGCTGCTGCAGTGTGCCACCTGGGGGGCTCAGCAGCTGCTGCAGTGTGCCGGCTGGGGGGCTCAGCAGCTGCTGCAGTGTGCCGGCTGGGGGGCTCAGCTGCTGCTGCAGTGGGCCGCCTGGGGGGTTCAGCTGTTGCTGCAGTGTGCCGGCTCGGGGGGCTCAGCTGCTGCTGCAGTGGGCCGCCTGGGGGGTTCAGCTGCTGCTGCAGTGGGCCGCCTGGGGGGTTCAGCTGCTGCTGCAGTGGGCCGCCTGGGGGGTTCAGCAGCTGCTGCAGGGTGCATATGTCCTCATATTTGATAATTTGAGGACCAGCTGGCATATGGCCCTAATATCATGGATATTGTACTGGATTACTGCCTGGGCTGGTTTGTACTCGCATCCCTTATAATAGAGAGTCTAGGTCCTTAGAGCTTTGCTTGCTTGTAAGCTAGAGAGTGCTTCTTTTTACCTGTTTATTATTAACTGTATGTTGCCACTTTCTCTGGATATTCCTGATAGAGCTTTACTAAAGAAGTGACATCACATGATCTCTCTTCTGTGTTTCAGAAACTTCCATTCACTATCCCAGAACTGGTCCAGGCGTCTCCATGTCGCAGCACGGATGGCATATTGTACATGGGTGAGTTACCTGACCTATAAAAGGAGGGGAGGAATCATACTATACGTGTGTGAGTGCTCTGATCTATAGGAAGAAGGAAGCAACCATGCTAAAGAAGAACCTATGGGTAGAAGGAAGGAACAGTATTGTATGTAGATGAGTGCTCTGATGTGTGGAGAGCGGGGAGAAGCCGTGTTCTCCATCAGTGAATGCCCTAACCAGTGTGGAGAGAAGACCTGGATTGTATGTGGCTAAGTGCCTTGACCTATAGGAGAGGGAAGGAGTCTAAAAGTGCCCTTTACGATCCGATATCCCGAATGATCAACCGTCCGATCATTCGGGCCCACCAATGGAGGGTAAAATAAGCAATTCGATCAGACCAAAAGAATAGTTTCAAACATTAAGATCAACGGAACAATGGATAGAATGATTGTTAGTCTTCAATTGGCACTATTAAAGGATACCCAAAGTGACATGAAGAGATAGACATGTGTATGTACAGTGCCTAGCACACAAATAACTAGGCTGTGTTCCTTTTTTTCTTTCTCTGCCTGAAAGAGTTAAATATCAAGTATGTAAGTGGCTGACCCAGTCCTGACTCAGACAGTAAGTGACTACAGTGTGACCCTCACTGATAGGAAATTCCAACTAATAAAACACTTTTTCTAGCAGAAAATTACTTCTGAGAGCAAGAAAGAGATAAAAAGGGGAATTTCTTATCGGTGAGGGTCACACTGTAGTCACTTTCTGTCAGAACTGAGTCAGCCACTTACATACCTGATATTTAACTCTTTCAGGCAGAGAAAGGAAAAAAGGAACACAGCATAGTTATTTATGTGCTAGGCACTGTACATATGTCTATCTCATCATGTCACATGTCACTTCGGGTATCCTTTAATGGCAACTGATCATGTGGGAGACTGGACAGTTATTAGCACCTTTTATCGTATCTGGGTAAGTTCCTATAGGGCCTATTTCCACTCAAGGCCATTTCAAATTTGGACGTGGCTCCTGTTCTACTCGCAGTCCGAATCGCTGAGACGTGCCATGAACGACTTAGGATTCAGCTGTGCATGGACAAAATCCTCACCAGTAGGATAAGAGGAGTAAAGTGGTGATGCCTGGCACAGTGACACGTGTTGTAGTGAGCAAAGCAGGTTATTTCAGCGCGCGGCGCTAAGCACCATGCGCCGAAGCTGGGTGTTGTCATATCAGCAATGCTATGCGCCCCACGTAACAGTAATTTGGGGCTCTGGCGGCTGCCAGAATTACATCTCCCTCTGAGTTGTGACAACTCGGAGGGGTGATAGTATTTCACGCCGCCTCTGAGTTTAGCGGTTGCGTCATTCGGCTCTCCCTGCGCCAGACGGGCCGGCGCCAGAATAAAATGTACTCATAGTGAGGACAAGAAAGGGGTGATGCTTGGCACAGTAACACATGTTGTAGTGAGGACAGGAAATGGGTGATGCTTGGCACAGTAACACATGTTGTAGTGAGGACAGGAAATGGGTGATGCTTGGCACAGTGACACATGTTGTAGTGGGGACAGGAAAGGGGTGATGCTTGGCACAGTGACACATGTTGTAGTGGGGACAGGAAAGGGGTGATGCTTGGCACAGTGACACATGTTGCAGTGAGGACAGGAAAGGGGTGATGCTTGGCACAGTGACACATGTTGGTGAGGGCAGGAAAGGGGTGATGCTTGGCACAGTAACACATGTTGTAGTGAGGACAGGAAATGGGTGATGCTTGGCACAGTAACACATGTTGTAGTGAGGACAGGAAATGGGTGATGCTTGGCACAGTGACACATGTTGTAGTGGGGACAGGAAAGGGGTGATGCTTGGCACAGTGACACATGTTGTAGTGGGGACAGGAAAGGGGTGATGCTTGGCACAGTGACACATGTTGTAGTGAGGGCAGGAAAGGGGTGATGCTTGGCACAGTGACACATGTTGTAGTGGGGACAGGAAAGGGGTGATGCTTGGCACAGTGACACATGTTGTAGTGAGGACAGGAAAGGGGTGATGCTTGGCACAGTGACACATGTTGTAGTGGGGACAGGAAAGGGGTGATGCTTGGCACAGTGACACATGTTGTAGTGGGGACAGGAAAGGGGTGATGCTTGGCACAGTGACACATGTTGTAGTGAGGACAGGAAATGGGTGATGCTTGGCACAGTGACATATGTTGTAGTGAGGACAGGTAATGGGTGATGCTTGGCACAGTGACACATGTTGTAGTGGGGACAGGAAAGGGGTGATGCTTGGCACAGTGACACATGTTGTAGTGGGGACAGGAAATGGGTGATGCTTGGCACAGTGACACATGTTGTAGTGAGTACAGGAAAGGGGTGATGCTTGGCACAGTGACATATATTGTAGTGAGGACAGGAAATGGGTGATGCTTGGCACAGTGACACAGGTTGTAGTGAGGACAGGAAAGGGGTGATGCTTGGCACAGTAACACATGTTGTAGTGGGGACAGGAAAGGGGTGATGCTTGGCACAGTGACACATGTTGTAGTGAGGACAGGAAAGGGGTGATGCTTTGCACAGTGACACATGTTGTAGTGAGGACAGGAAAGGGGTGATGCTTGGCACAGTGACACATGTTGGTGAGGGCAGGAAAGGGGTGATGCTTGGCACGGTGACACATGTTGTAGTGAGGACAGGAAAGGGGTGATGCTTGGCACAGTGACACATGTTGGTGAGGGCAGGAAAGGGGTGATGCTTGGCACAGTGACATATGTTGTAGTGAGGACAGGTAATGGGTGATGCTTGGCACAGTGACACATGTTGTAGTGAGGACAGGAAAGGGGTGATGCTTGGCACAGTGACACATGTTGTAGTGAGGACAGGAAAGGGGTGATGCTTGGCACAGTGACACATGTTGGTGAGGGCAGGAAAGGGGTGATGCTTGGCACAGTGACACATGTTGTAGTGAGGACAGGAAAGGGGTGATGCTTGGCACAGTGACACATGTTGTAGTGGGGACAGGAAAGGGGTGATGCTTGGCACAGTGACACATGTTGTAGTGGGGACAGGAAAGGGGTGATGCTTGGCACAGTGACGCATGTTGTAGTGAGGACAGGAAAGGGGTGATGCTTGGCACAGTGACACATGTTGTAGTGAGGACAGGAAAGGGGTGATGCTTGGCACAGTGACACATGTTGTAGTGAGGACAGGAAAGGGGTGATGCTTGGCACAGTGACACATATTGTAGTGGGGACAGGAAAGGGGTGATGCTTGGCACAGTGACATATATTGTAGTGAGGACAGGAAAGGGGTGATGCTTGGCACAGTGACACATGTTGTAGTGGGGACAGGAAAGGGGTGATGCTTGGCACAGGGACACATGTTGTAGTGGGGACAGGAAAGGGGTGATGCTTGGCACAGTGACACATGTTGTAGTGAGTACAGGAAAGGGGTGATGCTTGGCACAGTAACACATGTTGTAGTGAGGACAGGAAAGGGGTGATGCTTGGCACAGTGACATATATTGTAGTGAGGGCAGGAAAGGGGTGATGCTTGGCACAGTGACATATATTGTAGTGAGGACAGGAAAGGGGTGATGCTTGGCACAGTGACGCATGTTGTAGTGAGGACAGGAAAGGGGTGATGCTTGGCACAGTGACACATGTTGTAGTGAGGACAGGAAAGGGGTGATGCTTGGCACAGTGACACATGTTGTAGTGAGGACAGGAAAGGGGTGATGCTTGGCACAGTGACACATGTTGTAGTGGGGACAGGAAAGGGGTGATGCTTGGCACAGGGACACATGTTGTAGTGGGGACAGGAAAGGGGTGATGCTTGGCACAGTGACACATGTTGTAGTGAGGACAGGAAAGGGGTGATGCTTGGCACAGTAACACATGTTGTAGTGGGGACAGGAAAGGGGTGATGCTTGGCACAGTGACACATGTTGTAGTGAGGACAGGAAAGGGGTGATGCTTGGCACAGTGACACATGTTGTAGTGGGGACAGGAAAGGGGTGATGCTTGGCACAGTGACACATGTTGTAGTGAGTACAGGAAAGGGGTGATGCTTGGCACAGTGACACATGTTGTAGTGAGGACAGGAAAGGGGTGATGCTTGGCACAGTGACGCATGTTGTAGTGGGGACAGGAAAGGGGTGATGCTTGGCACAGTGACACATGTTGTAGTGAGGACAGGAAAGGGGTGATGCTTGGCACAGTGACACATGTTGTAGTGAGGACAGGAAATGGGTGATGCTTGGCACAGTGACACATGTTGTAGTGAGGACAGGAAATGGGTGATGCTTGGCACAGTGACACATGTTGTAGTGAGGACAGGAAATGGGTGATGCTTGGCACAGTGACACATGTTGTAGTGAGGGCAGGAAAGGGGTGATGCTTGGCACAGTGACACATGTTGTAGTGGGGACAGGAAAGGGGTGATGCTTGGCACAGTGACACATGTTGTAGTGGGGACAGGAAAGGGGTGATGCTTGGCACAGTGACACATGTTGTAGTGGGGACAGGAAAGGGGTGATGCTTGGCACAGTGACACATGTTGTAGTGAGGACAGGAAAGGGGTGATGCTTGGCACAGTGACACATGTTGTAGTGAGGACAGGAAATGGGTGATGCTTGGCACAGTGACACATGTTGTAGTGAGGACAGGAAATGGGTGATGCTTGGCACAGTGACATATGTTGTAGTGAGGACAGGTAATGGGTGATGCTTGGCACAGTAACACATGTTGTTGTGTACTGAGGGCAGGAAAGGGGTGATGCTTGGCACAGTGACACATGTTGTAGTGAGTGCAGGAAAGGGGTAATGCTTGGCACAGTGACACATGTTGTAGTGAGGGCAGGAAAGGGGTGATGCTTGGCACAGTGACACATGTTGTAGTGGGGACAGGAAAGGTGTGATGCTTGGCACAGTGACACATGTTGTAGTGAGGGCAGGAAATGGGTGATGCTTGGCACAGTGACACGTTGTAGTGAGGGCAGGAAATGGGTGATGCTTGGCACAGTGACACATGTTGTGTACTGAGGGCAGGAAAGGGGGTGATCCTTGGCACAGTGACACGTTGTAGTGAGGACAGGAAAGGGGTGATGCTTGGCACAGTGACACGTTATAGTGAGGACAGGAAAGGGGTGATGCTTGGCACAGTAACACATGTTGTAGTGGGGACAGGAAAGGGGTGATGCTTGGCACAGTGACACATGTTGTAGTGAGGACAGGAAAGGGGTGATGCTTGGCACAGTGACACATGTTGTAGTGGGGACAGGAAATGGGTGATGCTTGGCACAGTGACACACGTTGTAGTGAGTACAGGAAAGGGGTGATGCTTGGCACAGTGACATATTGTAGTGGGGACAGGAAAGGGGTGATGCTTGGCACAGTGACACATGTTGTAGTGAGGACAGGAAAGGGGTGATGCTTGGCACAGTGACACAGGTTGTAGTGGGGACAGGAAAGGGGTGATGCTTGGCACAGTGACACATGTTGTAGTGGGGACAGGAAAGGGGTGATGCTTGGCACAGTGACACATGTTGTAGTGAGGACAGGAAAGGGGTGATGCTTGGCACAGTAACACATGTTGTTGTAGTGGGGACAGGAAAGGGGTGATGCTTGGCACAGTGACACATGTTGTAGTGAGGACAGGAAAGGGGTGATGCTTGGCACAGTGACACATGTTGTAGTGGGGACAGGAAAGGGGTAATGCTTGGCACAGTGACACATGTTGTAGTGGGGACAGGAAAGGGGTGATGCTTGGCACAGTGACACATGTTGTAGTGAGGACAGGAAAGGGGTTATGCTTGGCACAGTGACACATGTTGTAGTGGGGACAGGAAAGGGGTGATGCTTGGCACAGTGACGCATGTTGTAGTGAGGGCAGGAAAGGGGTGATGCTTGGCACAGTGACACATGTTGTAGTGAGGACAGGAAAGGGGTTATGCTTGGCACAGTGACGCATGTTGTAGTGGGGACAGGAAAGGGGTGATGCTTGGCACAGTGACACATGTTGTAGTGAGGACAGGAAAGGGGTGATGCTTGGCACAGTGACGCATGTTGTAGTGAGGGCAGGAAAGGGGTGATGCTTGGCACAGTGACACATGTTGTAGTGGGGACAGGAAAGGGGTGATGCTTGGCACAGTGACACATGTTGTAGTGGGGACAGGAAAGGGGTGATGCTTGGCACAGTGACACATGTTGTAGTGGGGACAGGAAAGGGGTGATGCTTGGCACAGTGACACATGTTGTAGTGAGGACAGGAAAGGGGTGATGCTTGGCACAGTGACACATGTTGTAGTGAGGACAGGAAATGGGTGATGCTTGGCACAGTGACACATGTTGTAGTGAGGACAGGAAATGGGTGATGCTTGGCACAGTGACATATGTTGTAGTGAGGACAGGTAATGGGTGATGCTTGGCACAGTAACACATGTTGTTGTGTACTGAGGGCAGGAAAGGGGTGATGCTTGGCACAGTGACATATATTGTAGTGAGGACAGGAAAGGGGTAATGCTTGGCACAGTGACACATGTTGTAGTGAGGGCAGGAAAGGGGTGATGCTTAGCACAGTGACACGTTGTAGTGAGGGCAGGAAATGGGTGATGCTTGGCACAGTGACACATGTTGTGTACTGAGGGCAGGAAAGGGGGTGATCCTTGGCACAGTGACACGTTGTAGTGAGGACAGGAAAGGGGTGATGCTTGGCACAGTGACACGTTGTAGTGAGGACAGGAAAGGGGAGATGCTTGGCACAGTGACACATGTTGTAGTGGGGACAGGAAAGGGGTGATGCTTGGCACAGTGACACACGTTGTAGTGAGTGCAGGAAAGGGGTGATGCTTGGCACAGTGACACATGTTGTGTACTGAGGACAGGAAATGGGTGATGCTTGGCACAGTGACATATATTGTAGTGGGGACAGGAAAGGGGTGATGCTTGGCACAGTGACATATATTGTAGTGAGGACAGGAAAGGGGTAATGCTTGGCACAGTGACACATGTTGTAGTGAGGACAGGAAATGGGTGATGCTTGGCACAGTGACACATGTGTACTGAGGGCAGGAAAGGGGTGATGCTTGGCACAGTGACATATATTGTAGTGAGGACAGGAAAGGGGTAATGCTTGGCACAGTGACACATGTTGTAGTGAGGGCAGGAAAGGGGTGATGCTTAGCACAGTGACACGTTGTAGTGAGGGCAGGAAATGGGTGATGCTTGGCACAGTGACACATGTTGTGTACTGAGGGCAGGAAAGGGGGTGATCCTTGGCACAGTGACACGTTGTAGTGAGGACAGGAAAGGGGTGATGCTTGGCACAGTGACACGTTGTAGTGAGGACAGGAAAGGGGAGATGCTTGGCACAGTGACACATGTTGTAGTGAGGACAGGAAATGGGTGATGCTTGGCACAGTGACACATGTGTACTGAGGGCAGGAAAGGGGTGATGCTTGGCACAGTGACATATATTGTAGTGAGGACAGGAAAGGGGTGATGCTTGGCACGGTGACACATGTTGTAGTGGGGACAGGAAGGGGTGATGCTTGGCACAGTGACACACGTTGTAGTGAGTGCAGGAAAGGGGTGATGCTTGGCACAGTGACACATGTTGTGTACTGAGGACAGGAAATGGGTGATGCTTGGCACAGTGACATATATTGTAGTGGGGACAGGAAAGGGGTGATGCTTGGCACAGTGACATATTGTAGTGGGGACAGGAAAGGGGTGATGCTTGGCACAGTGACATATTGTAGTGAGGACAGGAAAGGGGTGATGCTTGGCACAGTGACACATGTTGTTGTAGTGAGGACAGGAAAGGGGTGATGCTTGGCACAGTGACACATGTTGTAGTGAGGACAGGAAAGGGGTGATGCTTGGCACAGTGACACGTTGTAGTGATGACAGGAAAGGGGTGATGCTTGGCACAGTGACACATGTTGTAGTGGGGACAGGAAAGGGGTGATGCTTGGCACAGTGACACGTGTACTGAGGGCAGGAAAGGGGTGATGCTTGGCACAGTGACACATGTTGTGTACTGAGGACAGGAAATGGGTGATGCTTGGCACAGTGACATATATTGTAGTGGGGACAGGAAAGGGGTGATGCTTGGCACAGTGACATATTGTAGTGGGGACAGGAAAGGGGTGATGCTTGGCACAGTGACATATTGTAGTGAGGACAGGAAAGGGGTGATGCTTGGCACAGTGACACATGTTGTTGTAGTGAGGACAGGAAAGGGGTGATGCTTGGCACAGTGACACATGTTGCAGTGAGGACAGGAAAGGGGTGATGCTTGGCACAGTGACATGTTGTAGTGGGGACAGGAAAGGGGTGATGCTTGGCACAGTGACACATGTTGTAGTGGGGACAGGAAAGGGGTGATGCTTGGCACAGTGACACGTGTTGTAGTGGGGACAGGAAAGGGGTGATGCTTGGCACAGTGACACATGTTGTAGTGAGGACAGGAAAGGGGTGATGCTTGGCACAGTGACACATGTGTACTGAGGGCAGGAAAGGGGTGATGCTTGGCACAGTGACACATGTTGTAGTGAGGGCAGGAAAGGGGTGATGCTTGTCACAGTGACACATGTTGTAGTGAGGGCAGGAAAGGGGTGATGCTTGGCACAGTGACACATGTTGTAGTGAGGACAGGAAAGGGGTAATGCTTGGCACAGTGACATATATTGTAGTGGGAACAGGAAAGGGGTGATGCTTGGCACAGTGACACATGTTGTAGTGAGTACAGGAAAGGGGTGATGCTTGGCACAGTGACACATGTTGTGTACTGAGGGCAGGAAAGGGGGTGATGCTTGGCACAGTGACACATAATGTGTACTGAGGGCAGGAAAGGGGTGATGCTTGGCACAGTGACATATATTGTAGTGGGAACAGGAAAGGGGTGATGCTTGGCACAGTGACACATGTTGTAGTGAGTACAGGAAAGGGGTGATGCTTGGCACAGTGACACATGTTGTGTAGTGAGGGCAGGAAAGGGGTGATGCTTGGCACAGTGACACATGTTGTAGTGAGGACAGGAAAGGGGTGATGCTTGGCACAGTGACACATGTTGTAGTGAGGACAGGAAAGGGGTGATGCTTGGCGCAGTGACACATGTTGTAGTGAGTACAGGAAAGGGGTGATGCTTGGCACAGTGACACGTGTTGTGTACTGAGTGCAGGAAAGGGGTGATGCTTGTCACAGTGACACATGTTGTAGTGGGGACAGGAAAGGGGTGATGCTTGGCACAGTGACACATGTTGTAGTGAGGACAGGAAAGGGGTGATGCTTGGCACAGTGACACATGTTGTAGTGAGGGCAGGAAAGGGGTGATGCTTGGCACAGTGACACATGTTGTAGTGGGGACAGGAAATGGGTGATGCTTGGCACAGTGACACATGTAGTGGGGACAGGAAAGGGGTGATGCTTGGCACAGTGACACGTTGTAGTGAGGACAGGAAAGGGGTGATGCTTGGCACAGTGACACGTTGTAGTGAGGGACAGGAAAGGGGTGATGCTTGGCACAGTGACATATATTGTAGTGGGGACAGGAAAGGGGTGATGCTTGGCTCAGTGACTCATGATGTATTGGGGACAGGAAAGGGGTGATGCTTGGCACAGTGACACATGTTGTAGTGAGGACTGGAAAGGGGTGATACTTGGCACGGTGACACATGTTGTAGTGAGGACAGGAAAGGGGTGATGCTTGGCTCAGTGACTCATGATGTATTGGGGACAGGAAAGGGGTGATGCTTGGCACAGTGACACATGTTGTAGTGAGGACAGGAAAGGGGTGATACTTGGCACGGTGACACATGTTGTAGTGAGGACAGGAAAGGGGTGATGCTTGGCACAGTGACACATGTTGTAGTGAGTGCAGGAAAGGGGTGATGCTTGGCACAGGGACACATGTTGTAGTGAGGACAGGAAAGGGGTGATGCTTGGCACAGTGACACATGTTGTAGTGAGGACAGGAAAGGGGTAATGCTTGGCACAGTGACATATATTGTAGTGAGGACAGGAAAGGGGTAATGCTTGGCACAGTGACACATGTTGTAGTGGGGACAGGAAAGGGGTGATGCTTGGCACAGTGACACATGTTGTAGTGGGGACAGGAAAGGGGTGATGCTTGGCACAGTGACACATGTTGTAGTGAGGACAGGAAATGGGTGATGCTTGGCTCAGTGACTCATGATGTATTGGGGACAGGAAAGGGGTGATGCTTGGCACAGTGACACATGTTGTAGTGAGGACAGGAAAGGGGTGATACTTGGCACGGTGACACATGTTGTAGTGAGGACAGGAAAGGGGTGATGCTTGGCACAGTGACACATGTTGTAGTGAGTGCAGGAAAGGGGTGATGCTTGGCACAGGGACACATGTTGTAGTGAGGACAGGAAAGGGGTGATGCTTGGCACAGTGACACATGTTGTAGTGAGGACAGGAAAGGGGTAATGCTTGGCACAGTGACATATATTGTAGTGAGGACAGGAAAGGGGTAATGCTTGGCACAGTGACACATGTTGTAGTGGGGACAGGAAAGGGGTGATGCTTGGCACAGTGACACATGTTGTAGTGGGGACAGGAAAGGGGTGATGCTTGGCACAGTGACACATGTTGTAGTGAGGACAGGAAAGGGGTGATGCTTGGCACAGTAACACATGTTGTAGTGGGGACAGGAAAGGGGTGATGCTTGGCACAGTGACACATGTTGTAGTGAGGACAGGAAAGGGGTAATGCTTGGCACAGTGACACATGTTGTAGTGGGGACAGGAAAGGGGTGATGCTTGGCACAGTGACACATGTTGTAGTGAGGACAGGAAAGGGGTGATGCTTGGCACAGTAACACATGTTGTAGTGGGGACAGGAAATGGGTGATGCTTGGCACAGTAACACATGTTGTAGTGGGGACAGGAAAGGGGTGATGCTTGGCACAGTGACACATGTTGTAGTGGGGACAGGAAAGGGGTGATGCTTGGCACAGTGACACATGTTGTAGTGAGGACAGGAAAGGGGTGATGCTTGGCACAGTGACACATGTTGTAGTGGGGACAGGAAATGGGTGATGCTTGGCACAGTAACACATGTTGTAGTGGGGACAGGAAAGGGGTGATGCTTGGCACAGTGACATATGTTGTAGTGAGTACAGGAAAGGGGTGATGCTTGGCACAGTGACACGTGTTGTGTACTGAGTGCAGGAAAGGGGTGATGCTTGGCACAGTGACACATGTTGTAGTGAGGACAGGAAAGGGGTGATGCTTGGCACAGTGACACGTGTTGTGTACTCAGTGCAGGAAAGGGGTGATGCTTGGCACAGTGACACATGTTGTAGTGAGGACAGGAAAGGGGTGATGCTTGGCACAATGACATACATGTCATCACTGGGGAGTCCCTGAGCTGATATTAATTGAGGGTGTTTGTAAGAATCCGAGCAGCAACACAATACCTAGTAGTATTTTTTTTTTCACCACTCTGTTTCCACCACAGGGAAGAAGCAGGACGTTTGGTATGTTATTGACCTGGTAACTGGAGAGAAGCAGCAGACGCTGACCTCATCGTTCGCTGAGAGTGTCTGTCCATCCAGCACTCTGCTATATCTTGGCAGGACAGGTACGCCTCACCAGTGATGTCTCCACTGATGTCTGTGATCGGGTGATTGCAGTTCTGTGCTAAGAGCTTATGATCTCCAGTCATCTCCGACCTGGGTGGGGAAGATCCTTCTATCAGTATGTGATAGAACCTGACATTTAAATGCTTATTATTTTGATTTAAAACGCTGCCAGTTGCATCGCTGCAAGGGTCCCAACCTCCTGACTGCTCAAGCCCTGTCCCATATGCAGTGTACTAGGCTGTACTGCGCACCTTAGACTGGTGTCCTAATGCTATTTGTAAGCCCGTAATCTGTACGCACACAATTAGGCACCCGGCGGGGTCAGCGAAGGCTGCTGTGGTGTCTCACACTGAACCGTCCTCAACTCTACCCACCTACACGTTTCACCCTATTACAGGGTTTTGTCAGGGAGTGCTACCACAGGGGGCACTGGCCTGTGAGGATGGTGCTGTGACTTATGTCACAGCACCACACATAAAACATGGTTCAAAGAATTACAACACTCGGTTCAGGGGTACTTTTAAAGGGTACTTTAAAGGTACTCCGAGCACCTCTCATGGGCATGCCTTTAAAGAGACACTGAAGCGAAAAAATATATATGATGAATTGGTTGTGTACTATGAATAATTACTAGAAGATTAGCAGCAAAGAAAATATTCTTATATTTTTATTTTCAGGTATATAGTGTTTTTTCTAACATTGCATCATTCTATAATATGTGCAGATTACACAACACTCAGCATTCAAAATGAGTCTTTCAGAGCAGTCTGTGAAGTAATGACCTCTCCTCTAGCAGAGGAAAAGTAAACAGTTCAATTACAGTTGAGATAATAAAAGTCAGATAACAGCCCTCTCCACGACTAAGGGCCTTTTTCCACTAGCCTGCGATTTGCGATTTGATTCTGATCGCAAATCGCAAGGTACATTAAACTAATGGAAACTGCAGCAGCAATTTCCATTAGTGCGATCCGATTGCGATTTTGGTCAAAGCGCAATCGTCGTCCTGCCGCGTTTTGTATGCGATTGAGCTGTACTATGAGTATAGTAGCTCAATCGCAATCGCATGGTGGACATTGAAACGCGATTGCGATCGGAATCGCAATCGCGATCGCATTTCATAGTGGAAAAGAGCCCTAAGTTAGTCGGAGAGCTTAATTTTATTTTGCATAGAGATAACAACTGGAGTTTCTCAACTCTTCCTGTACTGGAAACAATTAGACTGATGTATCTGATCTTAATGTTTTATTTCTTAGCTGTACTACACATACAAATTATAATATCATCATTTTTTTTTCGCTTCAGTGTCTCTTTAAGACAGACTACTTCCAACAAAGTCGTGCTATGACCCCTCTGGAGGAGCCTCTTGCAATGGCCACGCGTGTCACTTCCTCTTCCTGCTGCATTCAGTGATGCACTTCTCTAACAGAGAAGACGGGTGACCCGGAAGTTGTAACTTAGCCAAGATGGCAGCCGCAATTTTTTTCAATTGAAATAGAACAAAAATTGTTTGTTGTAGAACGGCGATTTAGGCATCACATGAAAGAGGAGAGCACAAGCTACAGAAATATATGCATCTTTAAGTACTTTGCAGTACTGGTCGGAGTCTTAAAGGCATGCCCATGAGAGCTGCTCGGAGTCCCTTTAAGGCTGGATTCACACACATTACAGCGTGACAAGTGTGAACGGCTCCTATGTGTAACATAGCAATGAGTGGAGAATGGGCAAAAAAAGTCCATTCTCCACTCTAGTGGCAATAGAGCCTTCGACAGCTAGGTGAAAGCTCTATGCTACTTTATGGATGGAAATTCTCTTATGTATGGATCACAATAAAGTGTTCATCATTGGGTTCCATGTATGGTCACTGTTTATAGACAATCTTTGAAGATCCCACAGAGGCGTATTTGGGGGGATTTAGTGCCAGGACATCCCATTTCCTTATGGATAAGGCCACTATTGGTTTTCCGCAGTTATGAATTGGAGAACACTCTCCTATCCTGTGGTAAAAGGAGGGATCCTGGCTGTTTGCTGTATGAGGTCGCCAGGCTGATACCGCTGGTCTTTCTGTTTAGCGATAAAGAATTGCATTTTGTGTTTCAGAATACACAATTACCATGTATGATACGAAGAATAAAGAGCTGCGCTGGAATGCTACGTACTATGACTATGCGTCCACCCTGCCGGATGAGGGCACAGAATACAGTGAGTTCCACATTGGGTCATTTCTTCCTCTGATACTGATTCGTGTGCCTTTTGTAGTAAATGGGAGTCCATATCTAGAACTCACTAGATGTGTTCCTTCCAGAAATGTCACACTTCGTGTCCAATGGGGATGGCCTGGTGGTGACGGTGGACAGTGATTCTGGAGATGTCTTGTGGATCCAGAATTATGCCTCTCCGGTTGTGGCACTGTATATCTGGCAGAGAGAAGGCCTCAGGAAAGTTCTGCACACCAATGTGGGGGTGGAGACTCTGCGCTATCTCACCTTTATGTCTGGGGAGGTCGGTCGTATAACAAAATGGAAGTATCCCTTCCCCAAAGAGACTGAAACTAAGAGTAAACTGATGTAAGTATGTTCATAGAGTGGCATTTAGTGTAAGAGGAGAGTGCTGGGGCCTATATGTTAGTAGTAGTGGAAGTATAGGCAGGGAACGTTGGCAGTACTTGTTGAGAGCACATACAGGGATTGTGTTTTTGGAGTATAGGCAAGGAGTGTTGTCAGTACAAGAAGGAGCCAGTTGCTGGGAATGTACAGGAATTGTGTTCTGAGAATGTTGGTAGTATGCAGGATTTATGTTCTGCGAGTGTAGGTCAAAGCATTACAACTGGGAGTATAGGTTGGAAATGTAGGCAGTATGTGCAGAAGATTTACTTAGGAAGTTTTGGCAGTATGTGCAGGGGCTGTATACTGGCAGTGTAGGTAGGGAGTGCTGGCAGTATGTGCAGGAGCTGTATACTGAGAATATAGGTAGGGAGTGCTGGCAGTATGTGCAGGGGCTGTATACTGGAAGTTTAGGTAGGGAGTGCTGGCAGTATGTATTGGTAGGGAGTGCTGGGAGTATGTGTAGGAAATGTGTACTGGGAGTATAGGTAAGGATGCTGGCAGTATGTGCAGGAACTGCATACTGGGAGTGTAGGTAGTGAGTGCTGGCAGTATGTGCAGGAGCTGTATACTGGGAGTATATAGGTAGTGAGTGCTGGTAGTATGTGTAGATGGGGAGTACAGGGAGTATATAGGTAGTGAGTGCTGGCAGTATGTGCAGGAGCTGTATTTTGGGAGTGCAGGTAGGGAGTGCTGGCAGTATGTGCAGGAGCTGTGTACTGGGAGTATAGGTAGGGAGTGCTGGCATATGTACAGGGGCTGTATACTGGGAGTATAGGTAGGGAGTGCTGGCAGTATGTGCAGGAGCTGTATACTGGGAGTATAGGGAGGGAGTGCTGGCAGTATGTGCAGGAGCTATATACTGGGAGTATAGGTAAGGAGTGCTGGCAGTATGTGCAGGGGCTGTATACTGGGAATATAGGTAGGGAGTGCTGGCATATGTACAGGGGCTGTATACTGGGAGTATAGGTAGGGAGTGCTGGCAGTATGTGCAGGAGCTGTATTTTGGGAGTGCAGGTAGGGAGTGCTGGCAGTATGTGCAGGAGCTGTGTACTGGGAGTATAGGTAGGGAGTGCTGGCAGTATGTGCAGGAGCTGTGTACTGGGAGTATAGGTAGGGAGTGCTGGCAGTATGTGCAGGAGCTGTGTACTGGGAGTATAGGTAGGGAGTGCTGGCAGTATGTGCAGGAGCTGTATACTAGGAGTACAGGTAGGGAGTGCTGGCAGTATGTACAGGGGCTGTATACTGGGAATATAGGTAGGGAGTGCTGGCAGTATGTGCAGGGGCTGTATACTGGGAGTATAGGTAGGGAGTGCTAGCAGTATGTGCAGGGGCTGTATACTGGGAATATAGGTAGGGAGTGCTGGCATATGTGCAGAAGCTTTATACTGGGAGTATAGGTAGGGAGTGCTGGCAGTATGTGCAGGAGCTGTATACTGGGAGTACAGGTAGGGAGTGCTAGCAGTATGTGCAGGGGCTGTGTACTGGGAGTATAGGTAGGGAGTGCTGGCAGTATGTGCAGGAGCTGTGTACTGGGAGTATAGGTAGGGAGTGCTGGCAGTATGTGCAGGAGCTGTATACTGGGAGTATAGGTAGGGAGTGCTGGCATATGTGCAGGAGCTGTATACTGGGAATATAGGTAGGGAGTGCTGGCAGTATGTGCAGGGGCTGTATACTAGGAGTATAGGTAGGGAGTGATGGCAGTATGTGCAGGAGCTGTATTTTGGGAGTATAGGTAGGGAGTGCTGGCATATGTACAGGAGCTGTATACTGGGAGTACAGGTAGGGAGTGCTGGCAGTATGTGCAGGAGCTGTATACTGGGAGTACAGGTAGGGAGTGCTAGCAGTATGTGCAGGGGCTGTGTACTGGGAGTATAGGTAGGGAGTGCTGGCAGTATGTGCAGGAGCTGTATACTGGGAGTATAGGTAGGGAGTGCTGGCATATGTGCAGGAGCTGTATACTGGGAATATAGGTAGGGAGTGCTGGCAGTATGTGCAGGGGCTGTATACTAGGAGTATAGGTAGGGAGTGCTGGCAGTATGTGCAGGAGCTGTATTTTGGGAGTATAGGTAGGGAGTGCTGGCATATGTACAGGAGCTGTATACTGGGAGTACAGATAGGGAGTGCTGGCAGTATGTGCAGGAGCTGTATACTGGGAGTATAGGTAGGGAGTGCTGGCATATGTGCAGGAGCTGTATACTGGGAGTACAGGTAGGGAGTGCTGGCAGTATGTGCAGGGGCTGTGTACTGGGAGTATAGGTAGGGAGTGCTGGCATATGTGCAGGAGCTGTATACTGGGAATATAGGTAGGGAGTGCTGGCAGTATGTGCAGGGGCTGTATACTAGGAGTATAGGTAGGGAGTGCTGGCAGTATGTGCAGGAGCTGTATTTTGGGAGTGCAGGTAGGGAGTGCTGGCAGTATGTGCAGGAGCTGTGTACTGGGAGTATAGGTAGGGAGTGCTGGCAGTATGTGCAGGAGCTGTGTACTGGGAGTATAGGTAGGGAGTGCTGGCAGTATGTGCAGGAGCTGTATACTGGGAGAACAGGTAGGGAATGCTGGCAGTATGTACAGGGGCTGTATACTGGGAATATAGGTAGGGAGTGCTGGCAGTATGTGCAGGGGCTGTATACTGGGAGTATAGGTAGGGAGTGCTAGCGGTATGTGCAGGGGCTATATACTGGGAATATAGGTAGGGAGTGCTGGCATATGTGCAGAAGCTGTATACTGGGAGTATAGGTAGGGAGTGCTGGCATATGTGCAGAAGCTGTATACTGGGAGTATAGGTAGGGAGTGCTGGCAGTATGTGCAGAAGCTGTATACTGGGAGTATAGGTAGGGAGTGCTGGCAGTATGTGCAGGAGCTGTATACTGGGAGTACAGGTAGGGAGTGCTAGCAGTATGTGCAGGGGCTGTGTACTGGGAGTATAGGTAGGGAGTGCTGGCAGTATGTGCAGGAGCTGTATACTGGGAGTATAGGTAGGGAGTGCTGGCATATGTGCAGGAGCTGTATACTGGGAATATAGGTAGGGAGTGCTGGCAGTATGTGCAGGGGCTGTATACTAGGAGTATAGGTAGGGAGTGCTGGCAGTATGTGCAGGAGCTGTATTTTGGGAGTATAGGTAGGGAGTGCTGGCATATGTACTGGAGCTGTATACTGGGAGTACAGGTAGGGAGTGCTGGCAGTATGTGCAGGAGCTGTATACTGGGAGTACAGGTAGGGAGTGCTAGCAGTATGTGCAGGGGCTGTGTACTGGGAGTATAGGTAGGGAGTGCTGGCAGTATGTGCAGGAGCTGTGTACTGGGAGTATAGGTAGGGAGTGCTGGCAGTATGTGCAGGAGCTGTATACTGGGAGTATAGGTAGGGAGTGCTGGCATATGTGCAGGAGCTGTATACTGGGAATATAGGTAGGGAGTGCTGGCAGTATGTGCAGGGGCTGTATACTAGGAGTATAGGTAGGGAGTGCTGGCAGTATGTGCAGGAGCTGTATTTTGGGAGTATAGGTAGGGAGTGCTGGCATATGTACTGGAGCTGTATACTGGGAGTACAGGTAGGGAGTGCTGGCAGTATGTGCAGGAGCTGTATACTGGGAGTACAGGTAGGGAGTGCTAGCAGTATGTGCAGGGGCTGTGTACTGGGAGTATAGGTAGGGAGTGCTGGCAGTATGTGCAGGAGCTGTGTACTGGGAGTATAGGTAGGGAGTGCTGGCAGTATGTGCAGGAGCTGTATACTGGGAGTATAGGTAGGGAGTGCTGGCATATGTGCAGGAGCTGTATACTGGGAATATAGGTAGGGAGTGCTGGCAGTATGTGCAGGGGCTGTATACTAGGAGTATAGGTAGGGAGTGCTGGCAGTATGGGCAGGAGCTGTATTTTGGGAGTATAGGTAGGGAGTGCTGGCATATGTACAGGAGCTGTATACTGGGAGTATAGGTAGGGAGTGCTGGCAGTATGTGCAGGAGCTGTGTACTGGGAGTATAGGTAGGGAGTGCTGGCAGTATGTGCAGGAGCTGTATACTAGGAGTACAGGTAGGGAGTGCTGGCAGTATGTACAGGGGCTGTATACTGGGAATATAGGTAGGGAGTGCTGGCAGTATGTGCAGGGGCTGTATACTGGGAGTATAGGTAGGGAGTGCTAGCAGTATGTGCAGGGGCTGTATACTGGGAATATAGGTAGGGAGTGCTGGCATATGTGCAGAAGCTTTATACTGGGAGTATAGGTAGGGAGTGCTGGCAGTATGTGCAGGAGCTGTATACTGGGAGTACAGGTAGGGAGTGCTAGCAGTATGTGCAGGGGCTGTATACTAGGAGTATAGGTAGGGAGTGCTGGCAGTATGTGCAGGAGCTGTATTTTGGGAGTATAGGTAGGGAGTGCTGGCATATGTACTGGAGCTGTATACTGGGAGTACAGGTAGGGAGTGCTGGCAGTATGTGCAGGAGCTGTATACTGGGAGTACAGGTAGGGAGTGCTGGCAGTATGTGCAGGAGCTGTATACTGGGAATATAGGTAGGGAGTGCTGGCATATGTGCAGGAGCTGTATACTGGGAGTACAGGTAGGGAGTGCTGGCAGTATGTGCAGGGGCTGTGTACTGGGAGTATAGGTAGGGAGTGCTGGCATATGTGCAGGAGCTGTATACTGGGAATATAGGTAGGGAGTGCTGGCAGTATGTGCAGGAGCTTTATACTGGGAGTGTAGGTAGGGAGTGCTGGCATATGTGCGGGAGCTGTATACTGGGAGTACAGGTAGGGAGTGCTGGCAGTATGTGCAGGAGCTGTATACTGGGAGTATAGGTAGGAAGTGCTGGCAGTATGTGCAGGAGCTGTATACTGGGAATGTCGGTAGGGAGTGCTAGCAGTATGTGCAGGAGCTGTGTACTGGGAGTATAGGTAGGGAGTGCTGGCAGTATGTGCAGGGGCTGTATACTGGGAGTATAGGTAGGGAGTGCTGGCATATGTGCAGGAGCTGTATACTGGGAGTATAGGTAGGGAGTGCTGGCAGTATGTGCAGGAGCTGTGTACTGGGAGTATAGGTAGGGAGTGCTGGCATATGTGCAGGAACTGTATACTGGGAGTACACGTATGGAGTGCTAGCAGTATGTGCAGGGGCTGTGTACTGGGAGTATAGGTAGGGAGTGCTGGCAGTATGTGCAGGAGCTGTATACTGGGAGTATAGGTAGGGAGTGCTGGCATATGTGCAGGAGCTGTATACTGGGAGTATAGGTAGGGAGTGCTGGCAGTATGTGCAGGAGCTGTATACTGGGAGTATAGGTAGGGAGTGCTGGCATATGTGCAGGAGCTGTATACTGGGAGTATAGGTAGGGAGTGCTGGCATATGTGCAGGAGCTGTATACTGGGAGTATAGGTAGGGAGTGCTGGCAGTATGTGCAGGAGCTGTATACTGGGAGTATAGGTAGGGAGTGCTGGCATATGTGCAGGAGCTGTATACTGGGAGTATAGGTAGGGAGTGCTGGCAGTATGTGCAGGAGCTGTATTTTGGGAGTGCAGGTAGGGAGTGCTGGCAGTATGTGCAGGAGCTGTGTACTGGGAGTATAGGTAGGGAGTGCTGGCAGTATGTGCAGGAGCTGTGTACTGGGAGTACAGGTAGGGAGTGCTGGCAGTATGTACAGGGGCTGTATACTGGGAATATAGGTAGGGAGTGCTGGCAGTATGTGCAGGGGCTGTATACTGGGAGTATAGGTAGGGAGTGCTAGCAGTATGTGCAGGGGCTGTATACTGGGAATATAGGTAGGGAGTGCTGGCATATGTGCAGAAGCTGTATACTGGGAGTATAGGTAGGGAGTGCTGGCAGTCTGTGCAGGAGCTGTATTTTGGGAGTGCAGGTAGGGAGTGCTGGCAGTATGTGCAGGAGCTGTGTACTGGGAGTATAGGTAGGGAGTGCTGGCAGTATGTGCAGGGGCTGTATACTGGGAGTATAGGTAGGGAGTGCTGGCAGTATGTGCAGGGGCTGTATACTGGGAGTATAGGTAGGGAGTGCTAGCATATGTACAGGAGCTGTATACTGGGAGTACAGGTAGGGAGTGCTGGCATATGTGCAGAAGCTGTATACTGGGAGTATAGGTAGAGAGTGCTGGCAGTATGTGCAGGAGCTGTATACTGGGAGTACAGGTAGGGAGTGCTAGCAGTATGTGCAGGGGCTGTGTACTGGGAGTATAGGTAGGGAGTGCTGGCATATGTGCAGGAGCTGTATACTGGGAATATAGGTAGGGAGTGCTGGCAGTATGTGCAGGAGCTGTATACTGGGAGTATAGGTAGGGAGTGCTGGCATATATGCAGGAGCTGTATACTGGGAATATAGGTAGGGAGTGCTGGCAGTATGTGCAGGGGCTGTATACTAGGAGTATAGGTAGGGAGTGCTGGCATATGTACAGGAGCTGTATACTGGGAGTACAGGTAGGGAGTGCTGGCAGTATGTGCAGGAGCTGTATACTGGGAGTACAGGTAGGGAGTGCTAGCAGTATGTGCAGGGGCTGTGTACTGGGAGTATAGGTAGGGAGTGCTGGCAGTATGTGCAGGAGCTGTGTACTGGGAGTATAGGTAGGGAGTGCTGGCAGTATGTGCAGGAGCTGTGTACTGGGAGTATAGGTAGGGAGTGCTGGCAGTATGTGCAGGGGCTGTATACTTGGAGTATAGGTAGGGAGTGCTAGCAGTATGTGCAGGAGCTGTATACTGGGAATATAGGTAGGGAGTGCTGGCATATGTGCAGAAGCTGTATACTGGGAGTATAGGTAGAGAGTGCTGGCAGTATGTGCAGGAGCTGTATACTGGGAGTACAGGTAGGGAGTGCTAGCAGTATGTGCAGGGGCTGTGTACTGGGAGTATAGGTAGGGAGTGCTGGCATATGTGCAGGAGCTGTATACTGGGAATATAGGTAGGGAGTGCTGGCATATGTGCAGGAGCTGTATACTGGGAATATAGGTAGGGAGTGCTGGCAGTATGTGCAGGGGCTGTATACTAGGAGTATAGGTAGGGAGTGCTGGCAGTATGTGCAGGAGCTGTATTTTGGGAGTATAGGTAGGGAGTGCTGGCATATGTGCAGGAGCTGTATACTGGGAGTACAGGTAGGGAGTGCTGGCAGTATGTGCAGGAGCTGTATACTGGGAGTACAGGTAGGGAGTGCTAGCAGTATGTGCAGGGGCTGTGTACTGGGAGTATAGGTAGGGAGTGCTGGCAGTATGTGCAGGAGCTGTGTACTGGGAGTATAGGTAGGGAGTGCTGGCAGTATGTGCAGGAGCTGTATACTGGGAGTATAGGTAGGGAGTGCTGGCATATGTGCAGGAGCTGTATACTGGGAATATAGGTAGGGAGTGCTGGCAGTATGTGCAGGGGCTGTATACTAGGAGTATAGGTAGGGAGTGCTGGCAGTATGTGCAGGAGCTTTATTTTGGGAGTATAGGTAGGGAGTGCTGGCATATGTGCAGGAGCTGTATACTGGGAGTACAGGTAGGGAGTGCTGGCAGTATGTGCAGGAGCTGTATACTGGGAGTACAGGTAGGGAGTGCTGGCAGTATGTGCAGGAGCTGTATACTGGGAATATAGGTAGGGAGTGCTGGCAGTATGTGCAGGAGCTGTATACTGGGAGTGTAGGTAGGGAGTGCTGGCATATGTGCGGGAGCTGTATACTGGGAGTACAGGTAGGGAGTGCTGGCAGTATGTGCAGGAGCTGTATACTGGGAGTATAGGTAGGGAGTGCTGGCAGTATGTGCAGGAGCTGTATAATGGGAGTATAGGAAGGGAGTGCTGGCAGTATGTGCAGGAGCTATATACTGGGAGTATAGGAAGGGAGTGCTGGCAGTATGTGCAGGGGCTGTGTACTGGGAGTATAGGTAGGGAGTGCTGGCAGTATGTGCAGGAGCTGTGTACTGGGAGTATAGGTAGGGAGTGCTGGCAGTATGTGCAGGGGCTGTGTACTGGGAGTATAGGTAGGGAGTGCTGGCAGTATGTGCAGGGGCTGTGTACTGGGAGTATAGGTAGGGAGTGCTGGCAGTATGTGCAGGAGCTGTGTACTGGGAGTATAGGTAGGGAGTGCTGGCAGTATGTGCAGGGGCTGTGTACTGGGAGTATAGGTAGGGAGTGCTGGCAGTATGTGCAGGAGCTGTATACTAGGAGTATAGGTAGGGAGTGCTGGCAGTATGTGCAGGAGCTGTATACTAGGAGTATAGGTAGGGAGTGCTGGCAGTATGTGCAGGAGCTGTGTACTGGGAGTATAGGTAGGGAGTGCTGGCAGTATGTGCAGGAGCTGTATACTAGGAGTATAGGTAGGGAGTGCTGGCAGTATGTGCAGGAGCTGTATACTAGGAGTATAGGTAGGGAGTGCTGGCAGTATGTGCAGGAGCTGTATACTAGGAGTATAGGTAGGGAGTGCTGGCAGTATGTGCAGGAGCTGTATTTTGGGAGTATAGGTAGGGAGTGCTGGCATATGTACAGGAGCTGTATACTGGGAGTACAGGTAGGGAGTGCTGGCAGTATGTGCAGGAGCTGTATACTGGGAGTATAGGTAGGGAGTGCTGGCATATGTGCAGGAGCTGTATACTGGGAGTACAGGTAGGGAGTGCTGGCAGTATGTGCTGGAGCTGTATACTGGGAGTACAGGTAGGGAGTGCTGGCAGTATGTGCAGGAGCTGTATACTGGGAGTATAGGTAGGGAGTGCTGGCATATGTGCAGGAGCTGTATACTGGGAATATAGGTAGGGAGTGCTGGCAGTATGTGCAGGAGCTGTATACTGGGAGTGTAGGTAGGGAGTGCTGGCATATGTGCGGGAGCTGTATACTGGGAGTACAGGTAGGGAGTGCTGGCAGTATGTGCAGGAGCTGTATACTGGGAGTAAAGGTAGGGAGTGCTGGCAGTATGTGCAGGAGCTGTATACTGGGAGTATAGGTAGGGAGTGCTGGCAGTATGTGCAGGAGCTGTATACTGGGAGTATAGGTAGGGAGTGCTGGCAGTATGTGCAGGAGCTGTATACTGGGAGTACAGGTAGGGAGTGCTGGCAGTATGTGCAGGAGCTGTATACTGGGAGTAAAGGTAGGGAGTGCTGGCAGTATGTGCAGGAGCTGTATACTGGGAGTATAGGTAGGGAGTGCTGGCAGTATGTGCAGGAGCTGTATACTGGGAGTATAGGTAGGGAGTGCTGGCAGTATGTGCAGGAGCTGTATACTGGGAGTATAGGTAGGGAGTGCTGGCAGTATGTGCAGGGGCTGTGTACTGGGAGTATAGGTAGGGAGTGCTGGCAGTATGTGCAGGAGCTGTGTACTGGGAGTATAGGTAGGGAGTGCTGGCAGTATGTGCAGGGGCTGTGTACTGGGAGTATAGGTAGGGAGTGCTGGCATATGTGCAGGGGCTGTATACTTGGAGTATAGGTAGGGAGTGCTGGCAGTATGTGCAGGAGCTGTGTACTGGGAGTATAGGTAGGGAGTGCTGGCAGTATGTGCAGGGGCTGTATACTAGGAGTATAGGTAGGGAGTGCTGGCAGTATGTGCAGGAGCTGTGTACTGGGAGTATAGGTAGGGAGTGCTGGCAGTATGTGCAGGGGCTGTATACTGGGAGTATAGGTAGGGAGTGCTGGCAGTATGTGCAGGGGCTGTATACTGGGAGTATAGGTAGAGAGTGCTGGCAGTATGTGCAGGAGCTGTATACTGGGAATGTCGGTAGGGAGTGCTGGCATATGTGCAGGAGCTGTATACTGGCAGTATAGGTAGGGAGTGCTGACAGTATGTGCAGGAGCTGTATACTGGGAATATAGGTAGGGAGTGCTGGCATATGTGCAGGGGCTGTATACTAGGAGTATAGGTAGGGACGGGGAGTGCTGGCAGTATGTGCAGGAGCTGTGTACTGGGAGTATAGGTAGGGAGTGCTGGCAGTATGTGCAGGAGCTGTATACTAGGAGTATAGGTAGGGAGTGCTGGCAGTATGTGCAGGAGCTGTATACTGGGAGTATAGGTAAGGGAGTTCTGAATGTACTGTGTACATTGAAAGTCACTGGCTGCTTGTGTGTCCCCAGGCCGACCCTGTACGTTGGGAAGTACTCCAGCAGTCTTTACGCTTCTTCCTCTCTGGTTCACGACGGAGTCGCTGTAGTGGTGAGTTTTTCACATATTATGGGGAAGTTTCTTCTTTAGCTCTGAATGTGAATTTGCTTTTGTGATGAAATCTCCGATCATTGAGCTGCTGGTCATCCATCCCCCCTCAGCAGTTATGATTTTGGTTCCCATTATGCCTTCTTGCAGTAGCAGCCACAGTATCCCAAAGATCTGCATTTCAGATGACAATCAAGTCTGCCCATATTCTCCTGCCAGCTTATGTGATCTTCAGCATTTGGCTTTGGAATGTGTTCTTGATCATGGTTATTCTATATCTGCAGCCGCGAGGAAGAGCCATCCCACTGCTTGATGGCCCCAGAACGGACGGCGTGACGATAGAGGGTAACGGAGAGTGTGAATTCACACCCAGCACTGATCTGAAGATGTTGCCTGGCAGGAAGGGGAAGGACAAGCTTACTTACTGGAAGAATCAGTGGTTGTTAATAGGTACAAACTATGCTCCTAGTTGTCCACACTTCCTGCCAGTGTAGGTCCATGCGGCTCAGGACACTGGGGTTTCATATTTTGTAATGGTGGGTGATACAATCTGCTGGGATCTTCATATGGTGTAGTGACTGTTTTGGGGCACGAAGGTTAAAGGTTCTGGAGTAGGATGAGTTTTCAGTCACCCATAGTTAAGTAGCCACCTGTTGCCAGGAGAGTCCTATATGGGGACTGGCAGGATGGTAATCATCTGTAGGCTTGCAGCCATGCTATCAGTATATAGTATTGACCTCTACAGGAACATTTTAATGTCAAATAGCAAGTGAGGCAGAAGGACACTCCACCTCACTGCCTCTTTCTCTCCATCATTTAATATGATGACTTCCAATTCTTCTACAGGACACCATGAAACTCCTCTGTCTGCTCCCAGCCAGTTTTTGGAGACCTTCCCATCCACCCTACCCAGGGGTGGGGAAAATGTCATTGAGATCACCCGGGACAAAGTGCGCATTAATGAGGTGAGTGCCTTGTTGGAGGCAAGGAAGAGGGTCACTACAGGTTTGAGAAGGTGATTTTCCTGTAGGAATAATTAGAAGGGGTGGGGGGGGGGGGGGGGGTTACAGGAATGAGATGTGGTCACTACAGAATAAGGAAGAAGGGAAGCCCTTGCAGGAATAATCTGGAGGAGAGGATACTGTACCTCTGGGAATGAAGAGAATGGGAGGTCAGCATTGGAACAAGGTGGAGGGGAGGTTGCTATGGCAATGAAGAGCAGAGTGGGTCTCTGTGGGAATAAGTAGAAGTGACTGGAAATGGGAGAGGCAGGGGAGATCACTGCAGGAATTAGTAGGGGCATATTTATCTTTAGTTCCGCTGTTTGTGATCTTAACTCCTATTAGCATTTGTTTTTGTAATGGTCAAATAAACCTGTTAGGGTGGCTGCTACTTGAGTGTAACCATTGCTCCGAGCAAGCACTGGGTGTGACCATGACTTGTGGGATTTGGATAATTCCAGCTTACAGCAGTGGATTGGAGGCTTGCCTGGGACATCGCCTTGCTGATAGATTATTTTAATCATTAGTCTTCAGTATCTGTTTTTCACGCTTTATGATGGCTGTGACCCCGCAGGATGTGATGGGGACTGTGGAAGACCCAACAGAGCAGATGCCACCATTGTACTCTCAGGAGATCTCTGACATGTCCAAATCATTCCTGTTAAAGGCAGAGGCCCCAGTGGACTCCATGCTGAAGGACCTAGCCACTATCATTCTTAGTACCTTTCTGCTGGCTGGTTGGGTGGCCTTTGTCATCACATATCCCAAGGTGAGCCTTATAGTTCCCTAAATGCAAATGCTTCTGTGTACCGTAACTACCTTTTTTCTTTTTTTCTCTGCAGATAATCCAGCAGCTTCCATGTATCTGTATATGTCTGCAGACATTTGAGCAGCATCCCATGCGATTGTATCTCTGCACTTCAGTCATGTGTCTGTGTATCTAAGCAGGCTGTGTGTCTGCAAATACCCCGACACATGGATGCAACTGTATGCAGACAGTCCAGTAACATCCATTTGTCTTTTTATTTCTGTAGACCAGGGGTGCCCAATAGGTCGATCACGATCTACCGGTAGATCGCCACCGCCTAGTTCGGCCGCGTCATGTAAAATTTTGCGGCCGGCAGCTGTCAGAATATGCTGCCAGCCGCTGGCCAATCGGAAAGAAAAAGAGCCGGAGAGGAGAGGGGTGGTACAGCGGGAGAAGACGCAGCCGTGACGTCATAGCTGGGGGCGGGGCTGGGCCTGGGCACAATGCGTCAATGCACGCTGCCCGCCGCTCCCTTCGCTCGTCGGACTCCGGACTGGAGCCTTCATTCGGCCCCGTTCACACTTGCGGTTCGAGTCAGCAAGTGTCCGGGGGCCGCAAAGAGACCGTACGGGTCTCTGCGGTGGCCACAAGTTGCCACCAGTTGCGGATCCGGAATGTATCAGTTCCGGCTACAATAAAGTAGCCGGAACTAGATACATTGCAGTGCCAGAGCATGGGGGATACCGGCGTGTAGTCCGGGCCCCCCAAGTGGCATAGGACCGGTGCTGGAAGCATCCGGTCCTATTGCCAGTGTGATGAGAAACATCCGTTTCTCATTGCACAGTATGGCCGCATGTTCGGGTCAGGATCCGGCCCGGGTGCGTGGACCGGATGATCCGGACTGAAAAATAGCGCATGTTGGAAAAGTGTCTGGAGTCCGGATCCGATCCGGCTTCGTTCTGTACGGAACGGACGCATGTGAACGTCCGCATAGACTTTGCATTGCTATGCGGAACGTACGTTCCGTTTGTACAGTATACAGTCCGGATCCGATGAGGTGAATCCGGACAGCGAACGCTAATGTGAACCAGGCCTTAGAGTGCCCATCTGCACTCGCAGCGCGGCTGAAGGAGGGGAAGCCAGGAGGAGCCCCAGACACCGTCACTGGAACTGGAGGGAGGTGAGTGGCACCTACGCCTAACTACACTATACCTGGCTATACTGAAACCACCCACACCTAACTACACTATACCTGGCTAACTATACTGAAACCACCCACACCTAACTACACTATACCTGGCTAACTATCCTGAAACCACCCACACCTAACTACACTATACCTGGCTAACTATACTGAAACCACCCACACCTAACTACACTATACCTGGCTAACTATCCTGAAGGCACCCACACCTAACTACACTATACCTGGCTAACTATACTGAAACCACCCACACCTAACTACACTATACCTGGCTAACTATACTGAAACCACCCACACCTAACTACACTATACCTGGCTAACTATCCTGAAGGCACCTACACCTAACTACACTATACCTGGCTAACTATACTGAAGGCTCCTACACCTAACTACACCATACCTGGCTAACTATACTGAAGGCACCCACACCTAACTACACTATACCTGGCTAACTATACTGAAGGCACCCACACCTAACTACACTATGCCTGGCTAACTATACTGAAACCACCCACACCTAACTACACTATACCTGGCTAACTATACTGAAGCCACCCACACCTAACTACACTATACCTGGCTAACTATCCTGAAGGCACCCACACCTAACTACACTATACCTGGCTAACTATACTGAAGGCACCCACACCTAACTACACTATACCTGGCTAACTATACTGAAACCACCCACACCTAACTACACTATACCTGGCTAACTATACTGAAACCACCCACACCTAACTACACTATACCTGGCTAACTATACTGAAACCACCCACACCTAACTACACTATACCTGGCTAACTATACTGAAGGCACCCACACCTAACTACACTATGCCTGGCTAACTATACTGAAACCACCCACACCTAACTACACTATACCTGGCTAACTATACTGAAGCCACCCACACCTAACTACACTATAC
Organism: Hyperolius riggenbachi; assembly: GCF_040937935.1. Classification (NCBI taxonomy): domain Eukaryota; kingdom Metazoa; phylum Chordata; class Amphibia; order Anura; family Hyperoliidae; genus Hyperolius; species Hyperolius riggenbachi. Next base: position 15,453,512 of record NC_090657.1, on the reverse strand, counting down.
CTGGCTAACTATCCTGAAGGCACCCACACCTAACTACACTATACCTGGCTAACTATACTGAAGGCACCCACACCTAACTACACTATACCTGGCTAACTATACTGAAACCACCCACACCTAACTACACTATACCTGGCTAACTATACTGAAGCCACCCACACCTAACTACACTATACCTGGCTAACTATACTGAAACCACCCACACCTAACTACACTATACCTGGCTAACTATACTAAAGCGCACCCACACCTAACTACACTATACCTGGCTAACTATACTGAAACCACCCACACCTAACTATACTTGGCTACCTATACTGAAGGCCCCTATACCTATACTGAAGACATGTATACCTGCTATTTAAATGTTGGTAGATCTCCTGGACTCTGCAAATTTTAAAGTAGCTTGCGAGCCGAGAAAGTGTGGGCACCCCTGCTGAAGACACTCTGTCAGCATCCTTGTCTCTGTTGCGCCTCTGTAGACAGGATGCGTCTCTGCAGAGGTGATTGCCTCAGCTATTGTACATGCCCTGGTCTTGTTGGCTGTATTCATCTAGGATAGGGGTGGGCACTAACTGGGGGGGGGGGGGGGGGCAGAAAACATTAAAGGGGAACTCTGCCTAATATATTTTACCAGTGATCCCCTGTACAGAATCCACCAATTTCCTCCCCGCCACACCAACGCACGGGCACAGCGAGTGAGCGCACAGTCTACCTCCTCCCACTGCAAGCACAGTAGTTGGCAGCTGTAATGCAGGTGCGCACAATGCGTACACATTCTATTACAGACTTCATTGATGGAATATATTTATCTGCACGTTGTTATACAAGTTATTGCTAGATGTAAACTTAAAAATAAAATTGATACCTTTCACAAGACACACTATTTTTTTTTTTTTTTTATCTTTTTGAGTAGCGGCCAGTGTTTGCCTTTGTTTTGTTTGTGTAGGAGTGTAGTGAGTACTAATCCACCTCCAAGATTATTATATCTCTGCAGGTGGTCCAACAGCATCCATATGTCTTTCTATCTCCGCAGACTGTCCAGCAGCAGCAGCAGTTGCAGCACCAGCAGTTCCAGAAGCAGCTGGAGGAAAAGATTCAAAATCTACAAATGCAGCAAGTCTCCTTCCAAACGCCAGTTGAGGCCACAGCAGATGGTGATGATATGGAAGTCAGTTTGCGTAGCGAGAGCTCTGCTAACAGCACCCCCAACATGTCCCCCAAGGCCTCTAACCACTCGCTGCATTCTAACCTGTCTACATCTGAGGTCGGCAGTGTCACCTCCGCTGAGCAGGAAGATGAAGGTAAAGATTAGGCTTTTGTGACTTGTGGGTCATACCTGGAATTATTTACGGTGCATAATTATCTGTGTCCTTCATACAGAGGATGATGGAATAGTGACAGTGGGGAAGATCTCGTTCAACCCCCGAGAGGTCCTAGGCCACGGTGCGGAGGGGACCATCGTCTACAGGTTGACCAGTTCTTTCCTTGCGAATGTGAAAACCATTTCTGACTTGATCATATCTACTTTCTGCCATTGTCTACTGTAGCATAGAAAGGAAGGTTCTTATACACATACATCTACGAGGGTTACCTTGTGCCCATCCATAATAGTCATCCAGGTCTCTTCTCAGG